>NC_090231.1:30124475-30194475 GCF_024489055.1 Chanodichthys erythropterus | reverse complement strand
CAAAACAAACCGACCTTTTAAAGCCTCTGCCGGCTTTGAAGTGATTGAATCACTTTCTCTCTCGGTTTCCCTTCGTCTTTCTCTCACTCTACGAAATTAACAACTATGCATTGTCTGCAGGCCTCTTTGATGTCGTCTGATTTTTTCCTGTTATCTTGGTTATATTGGACATTGTGTACTCCTGCTCTCAGATTTGCGCACATTATCTTTTACCGGCTTTGGATGAAAGCCCGATTGCATCTCAGAGTCAAAAAAGGGGCGGTGGGGGTTATTTCGCTTTATTTTTTTCACATTTATTTATTTATTGTGACTTTGTGTATCACAATTACAACTATGTTTCTCAATTATCTGCTTATATACTCACAATTATGTACAATGGGCTTTCATAGCTTTTGGACACCATATATAATAGAAGAAATGATTTACCTTTTATGATGTTTGTAAAAGGACTGGGATTGACAATGTTTGCATTAAAACATGAATTGGCCTACATCATTTCCCCCTTCCTAATTTGTTGGACAAACAAGTCTTATTTCAGTTCTGTCATATTTATTCAAAATGTAATGAAACATTTCAAATTAAGATGATGTACAAATGCACAGGGCTGTTTGTCTCAGTTATTGGGGGTTATGTTCCCTATCGCTGTGGTCCCTGTAAGGGGAGCTATTTCTAAACAAATGGAGAAAATCTGAGAGAGAAGGATGGATAGAAAGATATCCTTATTGAAACTAATCAGGAATATTAACCACACAGTAATACCAAGCTCTTCCCCTTTATGTAATCTGCCCTGATTGTGGGATTGTGTGACTTTGATTAAAAGAGAAGGAGGCTACCAGATCACTAAGCCCAGGGGAGAGCCCCTTATTTTCTCCCAGTGGCCTCCTGTGACCCCCACCACTCACACAGAGTCTGGTGTCTCCAGACGGAAAGTTTCAAATCCTTGACAGGACTGTTAATCCTTGTGCGAGTGTCTTTTCCTTTTCTTCATCCTCTTCTTTTACTTTGCCACTTTCACTTCGTCTCAGCAGATTGTGGAGATGACTGCTATTTTAGGGTCAGCGTGTAAAAGAGCAGCTGAGATGCCTTGTGGTGAAGGACAGACAGTTCTACAGAAATGCCTGAGGCCTTAACATTCATTCAGGATCCACCAAAGTTTGTCACTTTAATGTTTAACAAAAACTTAACCCATTCTGGGATGTTGAACTAGAACAGGGGTCGGCAACCTGTTTGTCATGAAGTGCCAAGTTTCCAAGTTTCCAAATCACTGTGCCAGAACCCGTATGCCGCCACCACCGTCCTCTATGTATAAAGACACATAAACATATTTTAAATATTCATAATGGCTAACATAGAAATAGTACAGAACCTTAGAAACTTCTGCGAACAATAATGAATAATTGTGGGCCATGATGACTGTGCGAAGAGTGGCCTGCTAGATGCTACAAATACTACTTCCACAATTTTTTCATGAGACTCATTGTGTTGCCATGGTTTCTACGGCAGTAAAAGCAGACTGAGGATAACACAAACTTGACGCAATTGACAGGCGACACAATGAAGAGGGGACGTTACACTGGCTAAAATTTTGAATTTCTCATTTTAAACATTGGAAAAATTTGGGATCATGTACAAAGTGAACAAACAAAATATATAACACTGCTAGTGGTTTTTGGATATTTTGATACAAAAATCTACATATTGTGCCTAACCCTAACCCTAACCCTAACTATTTAAATTAAGGTTACTTTGAGACTTAATTTCAAGTGATATTTTCAGAAGACATTGCTCTCAATTCATGTGGACCACCTTATAATAGGCATTTACAAGTGTGTGTGTGTATGGTGTTTGCCCTCTTTCCAAAGACTGGCCATGATATTCTTCAAAACTGTACCTTTTGTGTTTCACTGAAGAAAGAAAGTTATGAGAGTGAGTAGTAAATTATGACAGAGCTTTCTTTTTGGGGTGAAATATTAATTTAATTCTTTGTCATTCAGCGTCTCCACCTCTGTGTGCATGGGAAACCTGAGCACTGAGAGACATCAAGAGACATGTTCCTCTCGTCTCTCTCCCTTTCTTCCTCCTCAGAGGAATCATTTTGTCTTCTGCACTGTGTTGTCTTTCAGTAACCATTTACCAAGAGAAGTGTTACGTTTAGCAGAGCTTTGTCCTTGTTTACCTGGAGGAGGGAGTTCAGTGCTATCACAGGACATCTTTCACATTCGCGCTGACTGCAGTCAGTCAA
The DNA here is from genome assembly GCF_024489055.1 of Chanodichthys erythropterus. Lineage (NCBI taxonomy): Eukaryota > Metazoa > Chordata > Actinopteri > Cypriniformes > Xenocyprididae > Chanodichthys > Chanodichthys erythropterus. The sequence continues at coordinate 30,192,233 of NC_090231.1, read as the reverse complement.
ATCAGTGTGCGTACATGTGTGTATTTGCATGTGTGCATGTTTGCGTTTTACATTTGCATAGTTTTTTTGAGGCAGTCCTTTCAGAAGACAGGAAACAAGTTAGTGAGAATGAAGAGGGGGAGAGTTAAACTATTAGCATTTTGTAGTATCAGGCAGGTGGGGTCACCATTTGAAATCCAAAATATGTAAATGTTATAATCTGGAGTTTTATTCCGAGACCAATTTTCACGCAGTTCATTTAGGTTAATTTCTCTTATGTTTATTTTACATTTAGATAACCTTTGCTCTCATCTGATGCAGAATTACATTTAATGTTTAAAACACTAATAATTTAATAACAGTTAAATGAAATAGTTTTGGAAATCTGAAAATGAATATATTTTATACTCTGTTGTTATGTGATTCCTAAATCCACTTATAGTATTTAAAATGATTGATTTTAGTGTTTTATTTTTATAGGCCATAACATGAAAATAATTATCAGTTTAATAATTATAAGCTGCCAGAATTTCAATATCTGCACATCCGCACAAGTTTGTTTTTAATACTTGTTGCTATTTAGTTACATCTGATTTCATGCAACATGCCATGAACAGACTCGTATGGAGGGCCCACAGCAAGATGCACTCTTTTGCTGTTCACGCCGTCTTGTTTATACATGAAAACATCATATACTCCACGTTCGTAACTCTGCAGGTTGTCCTCCCCAAGATAAGCATCAGTCAGACTTTGTCTCAGTAATACATCTGTTGTTAGATTGAAGAATGGCTGCACTATATGTTGAAGTAAATAAGTTTGACTACTTCATGAGTGTAAGCCCAGCAAAATAAATCACTTTATCCCTCGAGCCTTGTAAAGGCTGCAGTGCAAGGCTTGCTGCTTAATTAAGCACTTTTTCTTGAATTCATTTTCACGAATATCATCTTACATACGCCACAGCAGCTGTTAAAAAGGATTTATCTTGATCGGAACATCTTTGTACTTTGTTCCGGCATTAAGATATTTTTAATCCCTGTTTTAATTATTTCTAATTACAGCCAAAATGGTCAATGGTCACAGTAGACTAGATCAAGGCCAAGACCGGCTTAAGATTCTCTGTTGTTTTGGCCCCTTTTAAGATTCGCTGAATTTCATTTTAGCAACTGACCTTGTGGTTTAAGCTGCCAATCATTAGATTCCAGACGCAGCATTTTTTTAAGAAACTTGGTTTTGATATTATAAGAAATGATGTCCCATGAACTGCTGCTATTATTACACCCTGATATGTTGTTTATCCAAGAAGAATACTTTGGATAGACATGAGAAAGGAAAATATAACCTCACAGACAGAGTTTGTAGGTTAGTTAGTCCAGATTTATGTGTTTGCTGAGCAAATAAAATAAAGAGTGAAGTAATGTAATTTAAGACTAAATGAAAATGACCAGGGTTTGGCTCTGAATTATATGTGCAGAATAGGGAATGAGTCAGGTCTCTGAATGAGCAGTGCATGCAACCGTTTACATAAATCAAATTGTGAAGAAGATTTCAAGAGGATCTGATGGTGTGCTGACTGAACAATTACACAAATGTCTCATTAAGAATATGTTTAGAGAAATTCAAATTCTTCTTGGCTGCAAATACTTAAACACACACACACACACACATTATACATTTATGCAGATGTATACATATATGAAGATTATATTCACTCAAGAATTCTCCATCTGTACAGCAGCCCTCTGTTAAATAATCTCTTAATTGTTCGTAAATATTTAATCAGAATCATTGTCCCTCATTTACTATCCTTTTCTCCCTATTTTAAGTCCCTTTCTCTTCTTCAAGCACACCCGCCTCTCTTTAGTGTTTTTCGGGAATTGTCGCTGTAAACATGTTGACAAATGGCCCTTTGAAAGCCCAGTTACAAATGACTTTTATTCCACAACAAAGCAGTTATTTGAGTGGCCTCCCTGGGCTTGCTTTACACCCACTCTAGTGATCAGCTGTCTCATGGCCAAGCACCTCAGGCTCTCGGCCCACCCATGACGATGGTTTCATGAAGGACCTTATTTAAAAATGTGCTTTTCAAGAAGCACTGCTCCCACATCCCTTTTTCTGCTAATGATGCTTTGCTGGCATTGGCTACTGTTCCACCATAACATGTAAATACAATTTTTCTTGGCGTTTCGTAGTAATAAAAAAATAAAATAAGCAAACTTGAAATTGGCACAGCCCAGTAGCCATGGAGTTTTGAGCTGCAGTGCCATTTTTTTTTTTTTTTTTTACATAAAAAGGAAGGCTTAATTATTGATTGGCCATTTTGCAGTTTTGTCTTTATAGCAAAACTTGTTTCTTTTGAGTTAAGGTAGTATCTGTTGAGAGATTGCGCTAAATGCATTGTATGCAATTCCGTCCGAGTGTGTTGAGACCAGCAGACTCAGTCTTTTTGATAGAACCCAGTGTTGTTAAAGACAGGAGTGTGTGTGTGTGTTATGCGTGTGTGTGGTTGTGTGGAAATGGGAGATTCAGTCAGTGTAAGTGCGTCTTAGAAGCTTCAGTGGTTCAGTTTGTGTATGTAGAGTGGATATACTTTCACTAAGTGTATGTGTGTGTGTGCTTTAGGAGATTTGGTGACTGTGTGAAGCCCCTCTTTAGAGGAGCATTGCCTGCGTGTGGAGTTTGGTTGTAGTGGATGGCTAGTCCAGGACAGAACAGCCTTTCATTCACACCCAGAGTGGGGCTCCAACCTGCAATAAATGAACATTCGATCTCCTTGAGTTTCTATTGCACTCTCACTTTGATTTTTTTTTTCCCTCTCTCTCTCCAATTACCCACTTTGTTCAGGATACAGGTCAGATGTCCATGCATGACCTGACGTGTGGATGGAGAGAGAAGAACGAAAGGGAGGAGAAGGAAAGTGAGGAATTCAGAAAGAAGTGGAGTGCACGTTTTGCAGAAAACCCACTACATTTGGACTTTTAGCAGGCTTTTGAGTCAAGGGTACTTGTAAAAGTTTAATTGAATCACAACTCGCTGTGTAGTTAGTTTTGTGTAGAGAGAGGGAGTAACTTCAGAAGCTGTGAAAAAGAGTAGCTTTTTTTTTTTTTTTTTATCTCTGATTATCCCTGCATAGAACAAACAAAAGTTCGTTTGGCCTGAGGCAGAATCATCCTGTCTTGTTTCCTGGTGTGTGTATGTGTTTGACACATTACACTGAAGGAAATCTAAAATATGCTTGTCTCTTGAGTGCGCCTTTTCTTCTCTGCTCACCACTGGGTTCCCATATTGTTTTATAATTGCCAGGAAAAAAAAGAAAGCAAAGCATAAAATACAATTATTAAATTTCAAACAGCATGAAAGAGAAATCAAGGATAACTAAAACTGGGGGAATATATATTTTTTTTTTCAATTAGCAGGTGGTTTTATCCAATGTAATGGAAAAAAGTAGAATGTGACACCATATTGTTATGATTATGCTTGAAATATGGGGAAGCATGATGCTTTATTGTTTCTTAGCCAATATTAATGATATTTTTATATATCGGTAGATATTGTTTCAGTTTATGCTCTTTCACATTTAGACCACCTTTTAGTTTACCTAGAGAATCATTAACAACACTAATAACACTATGTAATCTTTAACAAATCTTAAAATTAATATTCATTGTTCATTACTGTACATTATGATTTTTTGATGGCCAAATTCACTTATAGCAACATGAAAACAATTATTGGGTTATTGGCCAGAATTTTAGCTTGTAAATTATTTTAGTAAAAATCACATTTTCTCTGTGTATCTATTAATGCGTGTGTGTGTTTGTTTTACTGTTTGCTGACAGATTTGATGAACTTGGCTTTTTCATCATGCCTGTTCTAATAGTGTGAGTCTGTGTAATTGAAAGTCTGTGGCAGCTTTTATGTTCCAGTCTTTTCCATTCTTTCCTACTCTTTTCTCTTCCTATTCTAGGAACTGACATGACACTAGCATACAGTGATGCAGAAAGCGTTTATAAGTGTTTATGCAGAGTGCACAAATGCACTCTGACAGGGAAAATGAAAGAGAATATTGATCCCATGCCAGGCTCAGTTGCCTGGCACCCTGTTGTGCTGCCTGTTAAGACCCTCTGTTCCCCTTTGACACTCAAGCAAAATGCTGGCAGGATGTTTGTTGAATACTGAGGAAACTGTTCTTGAGGTGGCCCCATTAAAAGTGTGTCAAACGAGTGTGTGTGTGAACAGAACCGGCTGTTCCCGTGGCAACGATCCTATTTGAGTCTGGCCTTCTGGTTTTTGGATCCGTACGTGGATGTTTCTTCCATGTTCCATGTTCCTTGATGGAATGCCAGGACTCACAAACATGCAGTCTGTGTCCCGGCTTGTTCAGGCCTAAACCCAAATCTATCTGTTTGTTCCACTGGATAGGATCAAACTGTGGTTTCTCCATAATCAGTTGTTGACCATTAAAATGTGCTTTTTTTTCCTCACAAGAGATGAACATCAAAAAGCAGTTCCCTGAAGAAACTTAACATACAGGACTCATTTCGTGTTATCAGGCCTTATACTGTAAAACTTCATTACAGCATCAGAAGTACAATTCTATAGACATTCACATTTTCAAATGTCAATTTTTAACATACTTTTTATTGGCATCATTTGGCAACAGACCGACCAAGTCATATAGATTTGGTACAAAACAAAATTGAGAAAATGATGACTAATACAAATTTTAGACTTTTAATGTTTTGGTGAACTACCCCTTTAAGTATGCCAATCAGTGAGAACAGCCAGAGCCAAGATTTTAAGGCCGTGACACACCAAGCCGGCTGTGCTTCGACACACTACAAAGACTACAGCCGACCTCCAATCAGCACATGTGTTCTGCGCCTGCGTGTAAGGAAATAACTGTCTATATCAGCAGGTCTCAATAGTCTATATTCTTCATTCAAAAAGAGAAACAGAAACTAGGACTGCAGACATACAAACCGTAAACAAAGCAGCATTTGACTACAATTTTGAATATCTATCATGCTGATCACTTTTTTCATTCCAGGCAGCTAGGATGGATTTTAGATTTTAACTGACTCTCAGTGCAAAATATTTTTTGCATATTTGCATGTTGGGATGCTCGGGTAAGATTAGATCAGCCTTCTGTCTGAGCCAGTCAGAGTGATCTCTCTCTCCGATGGCCCCAACGCTGATTCAACATGCTGAATCGTGCAAACTACCACCGACGTGTGGAACACACCTCAAAAACTAGTCCAACGGATGCTCACCAATGGCCCGACGTTGGTTGATGGCCAACCATCAGCTTGGTGTATCTCAGCCCTTACATGAAAAATTGAGCTTCCAGAAGACCAGCTGTCTGGAGAAGTGCCATAACTAAATATCTGAAAACATTTCACTTAATGCACTGGCAACTACAATATGTATCTTGAATAGGTTCCTGCATATCAATCTACTCCACGCTTCTCTCTCGCTGTTTAACAGTTTTCTCACCATCAATCTTTTTAATTCCTCTGTCCTTATCTTGGGATGAAGAGCTTTTGGATGTGCTCCTATGTTGTTCTTGAGAAGTTAAAACAGAGTAAGCTTTTAATATGGTCCATGTTAAACTATCAGGTGAGGAAAGGTTGTAAGACTTGTGTAATATATGAGAAATGAACTTGTGGATTTTCTGGTTAGCACATCATCTGCCTGTGGAAGAAATGAAGTAGCTCATGCTAGGGAAAAAGCTTGAAATTTGATGTAAAAACTCATTGTAAGTATACTTTATATACTTACTCATTTTTAAGATATTATAACTTTTATTCAGCAAGGATGCATTAGATTGATCAAAAGTGACAAGACATTTATAATGTTACAAAATATTTCTATTTCTGTTTATTTAAAAAAATAAAAATAAAATAAAATATATATATATATATATATATATATATATATATATATATATATATATATATATATATATATATATATATATATAATATATAATATCATGGTTCCAACAAAAATACAGCAGAACTGTTTTTAACTAACAAGAAATTTTTCTTGTGCAGCATAATGGAATGATTTCTGAAGGATCTTGTGACACTGAAGACTGGAGTAATGATGCTGAAAATTCTGCTTTACCATCATAGGGATAAATGACATTTTAAAACATTAAAATAGAAAACAGTTATTTTAAACTGTAATAATATTTCATACTTTATTATACCCTTTTCTTGTATTTTTGATAAAATAAATGCAGACTTGGTGAGCATAAGAGACTTGATTCAAAAACATTTTTATGGTAGAGTACAACATTTTAACTATAGTTTACCTCACTGTCATGGTTATTCAGCTTTAAGTGTTTTTCTAATGCGTTTCCTCCATGAAGAGTTTAGAAATACAAACACTTGAACCCTGCTACACAGATTCTGGCAGTATGATTTGTTTTGCTTGTTTAGCTGTGTGACAGGGTCCTTCTCAAGTTATGACATTTCCTAAACAACATGCCAAAACTTCTAAATGACTGCTGACATGGATTTTTCGTTAACTTATAAATGAATTGCTGGCTAATTCAATATATTTTCTTTTCCCGTGTGTGTGTGTGTGTGTGTGTGTGTGTGTGTGTGTGTGTGTGTGTGTGTGTGTGTGTGTGTGTGTGTGTGTGTGTGTGTGTGTGTGTGTGTGTATTTTCGTAATTAGTCCAGTGGGTTGTTTTGAGGGCGAGCAAAGGTACCAGATGGACTTGGGGAGGGGGGACTGGCATTAAGACAAGCCAACAAAACCAGACAAAAAAGCAAAGACTGAGAAGAAGTGTAGAGGGGACAAACAACCGAGCGCATCACTGTCAGGATGCACCTCCTCCCTCCTCCCATCTCCTCTCATCCTCTAATCCTTTATCACATCATCACTCGTTCAGATGAATCTGGATATCCAGCGGAAGAAATACCAGTTACACTTGTGCTAAAGTCAGTTAGTGTTCTTTTGTGGGAGAGAGCCGTAATCCCCTATTAAGCCCGAGAGCCTGTGTTTGACCCAACTATAAACACTGCTCATACTCCCCCTTCAATAAATATCCAAGTAAAGAGGCTTAAGAAAGAATAAAGAAATGAATTACTTATGAACACATTTAATGTTGTTTTTTTAGTCCTCATATGCTGCTTGATTTGATTTGCTGCTGTTGTTATTTTTGCACTTAATCTCCATGGATTTCAAGTCTCAAGGATAAATGTATTTTTTACTGTGACTATTTGGCTAAAGCACTTTGTGGATACTTTGTTGTGGTGTAATCACAACATTACACTTTTATTCCACTTGTTTTTCTTATTTAAACTACAGTTGTTTTTCCCAAAGACAAAGTAGCTTAAACTGTGAAAAATATTTTGTAGTGCTGTGTTGTTCTTTTGGTCTCTAAACTCAGAATATGGAGTCTTTATCTGTGTTCTGACATATTTTCGCAAGGACTTGCATCTGTACAGCTGTCCTAACCTGCACTTCTGATCTGTGTCTTGGGAAATACAACTGAGAGTAAGATTAGGTTTTAGGCGGGCATGTTTTTAAGATGTGTTAAGAGACAGTGAGAAGAAAAAAAAGAAGCAGATTTCCTCCAGAGAGATGCTGAGAAAATGTAGGAAGGCATAGTGAGAATCGGGCAGGGAAGAATAAAAGATCAGCTTGCTAGAAAGGAAGAAAGCAAGAAAGCATATAGGAGGGGTTTAGCTCCCCAGAAGACACCAGACTTTGACTCCTGCTTGACAGGCTGCTGGGTCTCGGACCATACGGGCCTGTCTCTTCCACTATCAGCCCAGCTGCACTCCCCCTCTGTCCCCACACCTGACACTTTGACACGGGCACAGCAGTGACAAATAGCTGGAGCTTTCACCTTCTGTCACCCTGTCTGGACTGTGCTAAATCAGCCCAGTGATACTGTAGCCTGGCCCCCCTGACAGGTCCTCTGTCACAACACGGCACTGATCGGGGTCTCTATGGGTGGCTTAGTCCTGCAGAGGAGGGGGCTCTTTCTTCTCTTCATAATACACTGAGAGTCAGTTGAGCAGCTTGTCAGTTGGTGTGGCATAGAATGGAGGTGAGAAAGAGAGAGAGTTTGCGTGATGTGGGTGCACTGAGGAAGTGTGCGAGAGTGTGTTTATTTGGCTACACATTTGGGACAAAATTGTAAAAATTATCCCCAGAAGTTAGTTAAATCTGACACGACCCTCCTAAAAATTATTTTTGAGTAGAGTTTTTGTTGTGTTTGTGGGTGGGTGTGCACTGGTTGTTTAAAATATCTAGAAAATGACTATCTAAAGAAATGTGAAGTGAATGTAATAGCCTAAAATGTGAAAAAAAAACAAAACAAATTGTCATCAGGAAATCAAAATTATTTTTATGGGAATGCTGAAGTGCTCTCGTAATCTTTAATCAAAATTTCTTCTCTGATTCTCACATGAGATTGCAGTAATAGCTAAGGACAATGATCCAATCAATTCCCAATGAACAAAATTAAGTCCGTTCCATCCTACATTTTGTCTTGTTCAAGAAGCTGTTTCACTAGGATACATCAAAATGGGGAAGACTACTGCAACTTACGTTTCATGCCGACTTTAAGCATAGAGCAGGGACCCACTGTCCTGCGAAATTTATTTGACCCTGAAGAGCTTGATTAGCTGGTTCATGTGTGTTTGATTAGGGTTGGAGTTAAACTTTGCAGGACAGTAAGTCCCCAGGTCTTCAGGGTTGAAGACCTCTGGCATAGAGCATTACCAGTGACTAATGACAGACCTATAAATTAGCCAGGCCAGATTGAGATTATTGGCCTCCACTACTGTATATCCACTAGGGTTAATAACCGTTTTTATCTCCACACTTGTTCAGTTACATATTCTGCCAATATGTATTCAATTTAATTTAAAAAATATGTTTTCATGTCAGCATGTTTGTGTACATCTCATTGTTAAACTGTATTGACTTTAAATCAGCCATCAGCCAAATACTACTATAGACTGTCATTTCAAAACAGGAGACAGGAATCCGTATCCACCTCATCTGTATGCACCTGTGAGACTTCTGATTAATTAGCCACTATAGGTAAATAACCAGAAAAAAAACTAAGTGCAATAAATTGTAAAACTATTTGCACTACAAAGCAGTGTGTATAATACAATAACAAATTTGTATTTTAATTTTATGGACATTTTACCACATAAAAATACAATGACAATGACATTTTGGGCCTTTTGTATGTCATACTTTCAAAGCACTCCTACTAGAAACTACTATGAAACTTTTTGTGTTTAAATGCCTTTTTGGAGTTTTCAGCGGAAAGAATAAGAATGATATTGATAATATTAAGACCTGTGCCAAAAGCTTAAATTATGGACAGTTGTGCTGAAATGTAATCTTTATTTAAAATTGAACCTCAACATAGCTTGAGAACACCTGTGAAAAAGAGTCTGTAACGTGTGGTGAATCATGCTACAGTGACATTATGATCAACTTGAAGACAGATAGAGAGAGAAACCAACAAATAATAGATTATTTAATATCTTCTGAATCGAGGGCCCACCATTGCCCGCAGCGCACTTGTTAAATTCATGTCCCTGTTTCTCCTTTCTTTCTTTCTTTCTTTCTTTCTTTCTTTCTTTCTTTCTTTCTTTCTTTCTTTCTTTCTTTCTTTCTTTCTTTCTTTCTTTCTTTCTTTCTTTCTTTCTTTCTTTCTTTCTTTCTTTCTTTCTTTCTTTCTTTCGCTCTTTCTTTCTTTCGCTCTTTCTTTCTTTCGCTCTTTCTTTCTTTCGCTCTTTCTTTCGCTCTTTCTTTCGCTCTTTCTTTCTTTCTTTCGCTGTCAGTCTGTCTCCCTCCCTCGATTCTTCTTTCTCCCCCCTCAGGCTTTAGGGGCCAGATGCAACTAACAGCACATTTAGCTAAACTACAGTATGCTGAGTTTTTTTCACCCCTTCCTTTCCTTTGCTCCTCTCCTCTTCTCTTTTCTCCTTTTCCTTTATAAATCCCATCCCCCTCTCCCTTTCCTCCTTCCCTATCTCCCACAGCTGAAATGGAATTGGATCAAAGACGGGAGGAGGAAAGGGGGATAGACAGAGAGAGAGAGAGAGAGAGAGAGAGAAAACGCTCTCATTGGGTTTTATTGAAATATTTATAGTTCAAGGTTGGCTGGCTAAATTGAATATCTATGCTGATCTCACCCGCCTGTTTAACTTGTGCTTAGGCAAATATGTTTCCTAGGTGATAACCTTTTATGTACAGGTCTGACTTCATTGAAATGCATGAAGATAAAAACGCGTCACACTTCAGAGAGGCTCGGGTCTGCCACGCTGCTGCCTCGATTATTCAAATGATAATTGACCCCCACCTGTAGCTGGCTTATTTTCTCTCCTCCATCACTTCGTTGACTTTTAAGATATGGAATAAATACCATTTTTGTCATTTACATTACAAACCGTTGCAGAATGTCAAGCACCTCTGGCAGGAGATGAGAAATATATGGCCAATTATTATTTCCAGTCCTGTTAATAATGTAAACAGTGCTGTTACCGATGGTACCTGAAGCACTGAGTGCTGTGCGGCCTCATTTTCTGCCATATAACAAATATGTTGATGTTTATCATCATTTATATGCATAATTTTTCAGCTGGAATGCTGTATAGTGGCTGGCTGTCAGCAGTGATGAATTGACATCTAGTGTCAAGCCACTGAACCGTGTGATTTAAAAGAGCCATGTTATAATATATCATCCACTTTCTCAGGCTGAAAGGAAAGTTGTCAATTATTTGAATGTATTTGTCAAAAGCGTGTGCGAACAGCCACACCTCCATGCTCACCAGTCTGGCTTTTGCTTTGTAATTTGTGCCAAGCATAAAGCCCTCATTTTTACTAGGCCAAAAAAAAGTGTTTACTTTATCATGCAGCATCCTCAAAGGACACTCGTTTTCAGATGAATTACATTTCGGATGATTTTAAATAACTCATTAAAGAGTAATACCTCCCCATTATTAAATGTGATTGACCGTACGCTTTGATAACCTTCTCCCTCTGCTGTACAAACAAATGGCCGCAGTTTAGCTCCTAATGAGCAGGGATGCTAAATGTCCTCTTGCTTCATTAGCACATGCATTAACCAGAGCACTGATTTAAAAAGAGCTCTAATGAAAGGCGTCGAACGTTTCCCACTTCGCTGCCGCTGCCTGTTTGCTCAGAGCCAACCAAAGCTCCAGAATTAGAAATGTTTAATTATGAAAATGGTTACTGTGGAGAATTTCAAACACACTGCCTCCCCAGATCATTAGTTATGGAGTGAGGTGAAAAAAATAATAAAAAGAGAAAAAGAAATAAAGGAGAGAGAGGGTAAAAATTGAGAAGAAATGCTCTCAGCAATGAAGGGTTCATATTTCAAGCTTATAGCCGCTAAAAGGGTGTACTCAGAAAATCAATTTTATGAAAGTCCGCTCAGCACTAAAGGGAGCTCTATGCAACCGAGCAATCTTAAACTAACGTCCAAAACGATGGCATAGGCTCTGATTCATGTTGGATATCATGAATGCATTCCCCTTGACTTAGACATTATCCTCCAACTTGAGGTCAAAGGTTTCATCTTGGTTTAAATCAAGTCATGGTTTGTGTGTGTGTGTGTGTTTTAAAAAAATGTATTATTTTAAATATTTAGGTATTATTTATTTAATTAATATCTATCTAGATTTAAACTTTAAACATTTCTAAAAGACACACAGATACTGCAAATTATATCAGCACAAATGACACTCTGTGTGTACTGCAATCTCACTGGTGTCTGCCGTGAAAATGAAGACTAAACTGCCACTCACTCTACACTGACTCATTCGCGCGCACACACACGCACCGCAGCTTTCTTTAACTAAATGACATACGTCTGCTTTTTCATCTGTCTGTTTGATGGACCCCCGCTTGGACAGAGTCCTCTAGGCCGGATAAATGTGGCAGACACATGTGGAGACCTTAGCTGAAACACTGATGCTCAGAAACATTGACACGTTGCATGTGTTACAGTAGGTCCTGCTATGCTGCTGGACATATTTTGAGTATGTGTGTCTGTTGTGCAATTGTAAGGTTTTATTTATTTATTTATTTATTTATTTATTTATTTTTTTGTCTTTTTCTTTTTGAGGTTAGATAACATTGTCTGAGATGATTGTCTAGTTCATGCAGTGTTTTGCGGTATGTCGCAGGGGGCTAGTTTGGTCATAAACATGGTTATTGGGTGATTTGGTGTTTGTAAAGTTCTGTAATTAGCTATGTTTGTGTGTGTTTGTTTATGCAGGCATATGTTATGTCATCAAGAATGAAATTTTGGACTTTTATATTTAGGCAGGGTGGGTGCATTTAGGTACAGGCTTGGGAAACTACTGTATGTGTTTAAGCTGGGAGGTCGCTGAGATTGTACAGCTGGGTAATTCTGCCCACACTCCTCACCAGGGATTCCCATTAGTTAGATTGATTGGTTCCTTTCCGTGCCCTTTGATTCATGCATTACACACGGCCCTAATCAGTACACTGCCTTATGGTGCCGTGCATCTGTGCATCTCTACATCTTTACATTAACACACACATTTACTTAGCCTTCGAAATGAGGATGTGCCATAGATTTGTTTTTATGGCTAATTACTAATTACAATTTTTATAGACTAATAATAAATATATACATACATAAATAAATAAATAAATAAATAAATAAATAAATAAACACTTATTTTATTGTTGTTCTAAAAAAATGTTTCATATCTCATATCAACAGAAAATGTAAAGCTCACATATTCAGGCCTGGTGAAATTGATTACTGAGTCCTTGTGCCCTACATATGGTTTAAACAGGCATAAGTCAGTACTTTAGCACAGAGTGTGTAAATTCATTTAAATGTATTTTATTATGTTTCCACTGGGGGGTAAGACTTTACTGCTCCAGCTAAATTTGTGCTTTATGGCTTTAGACACTTATATGTTTCCCATCATGTTTTATCACATATAAGGACTGATGATGATAGCAGCAATGGTGTGAAAAAAAAAAAAAAATGAAATACTTTAAAGTAATGAATAGTTTTGAATGAGATGCCACATGTTCCTCTGCAGACTAGGACTTAGTATTTTTTGGATATGTGATTTTAGAAGGCATTCTGGTAAGCAAGTACACAAACCTACCAAGAATTCAGTATGTATAATGCATATCATAATCAATTATATATATCAAGAAAAAGGCTGCCTTAAAATAATAATTTAACATACTTGAACAACCAGAACTAACATTTTTGTGCAATTTAATAGCATTTCCCTGAGCATGAGTAGAAAAGTTTACATGTTGGAAAAAGCTGGAAATGTCTGTATATCTATCAGCCTGCTAATCCAAATATGTCATGTTTACTCAAAGGAAAAGTAATATATATGTAATTTGGCTTCTTTCCTAGAATACTACAGGATTTCGTTGATTTTAACAGGCTCCTTCTGACATTAATATTTAGTATGAAAATATTTTGTTTCAGAGGGAAGAGTTTCTCCATGAGTCATATTTTTTTAGTTGGATGGGCGTTTTTATAAGTGTCATGTTTTAAGAAAACCAACATGATTACACTATAGGACGAATAAACTTCAGGTTAATTTCTTATGTACTGCCAGGGAAACAAAATAATCTTATGTCATATAAATTTACAAAGAAAAATATACATGAATATGTACAGTAGTACACACAAACACACATTGAGGATGAACCGTGGATAGCAATAAGTGGTGTGTCACAGAGTAGAGGAGAAAAAAGGATGCTAAACATATTAGACCAGCAATGGCTTTGTGCAGGGGTGAATTTCAGTGCAATGAGATTTTGGGGTGGTTAGGACTCTCTGTCTGTGTGTGTGTGTGTGTGTGTGCGGATAATGAATGAGACTAGCAGGTCTGTGCAGGACTGCAGGTTTACCTGCACGTTCTCTCTCTGTCACTCTTATGGGCTGTTGCCAGAGCTGTCAAGGTAAGTGAAACTCCATGTTGTGCCTGGAGAGATCGGTCTCTAGAGGTCAGTGCAGTTCCACTAGTGACAGCTGCACTCACAGACCTGCTGTAGAGCCAACATGGCTGCCTAGACACTAGATGATCTTGGGGAGGGACGGGGGGCAAAATAATTAAAGCAAGCATCAAATATGTTTCCACGACAAGCAGTCACATTCACACACAGACAGACAGATACACAAACACACAGAGGAGTACAGCCCTCTAGGGTCCCTGACCTTGTCTCTTGAAATGTTGCTGTGTGTGATGGTGTAGAGCTCATGAATGAATGTAAATGAAAGGACTGCTGTGTGGTTGATTCAAAGCACTGGATTGCTCTGTCTGTGAATATTATACATTTTAATAATAGATGGGCCTATATATTAGTTTTTTTTTTGTTTTGTTTTTTTTTTCTTTAATTGTTTTTGTTGTTTACAGATCTCTAAACTTGGAGTCTCTTGTCTCTAAATGTAGTATTAGTAATAATAATACTAATTATTATTATTATTATTATTATTATTATTATTAAATAAGCACTAATACAAAAATATAGCCAATTAATACTACAACAATAACAACTATATATATGTATGTGTATATATGTATATGAGTGTGTGTACATCCTATTTGGCAATTTTAAACTAGTGTATTTTGAACAAAACACTGTGGATTTTCCACTGCTTGTATTTGACTGTAGATTAAAGAGTTTTGGACACTCATTCCACAGGACATCACTCTTCCATTTCTGTGGCTTTTAAGCAGCACATTTTTATCTGCTGTCGAGGTACAGGAGGAGAACAGGGTGAATGCACCTCCACCCCTTTAGAGCTCTGGTTTAGCGTAATGTCATTATGTCCCGTTAGTTTTAAAAAGCCCTTTTTTATAAACATTTACAGTGTGGTGCACAAAGGGAGCTGCTGTTCCGCTTGCTCTGTTTGTATTGTGGTTTTGGTCACGTTGGGGTTCAACTGACGTGTCTACAGAAAACGGGTGGCAGAAATGTGGCCTGCTCTGCCAAGTTTTAAAATTAGTAACAAATTTAATATGTTCTACGCTAGCATCCCCTGCCACAGAGATTGCGAAAATGCATTTCTAGTTTGTCGCGGGGACTCGATGAATGACCACAAAGAGGCAGAATCGGAGAGAAATGCATAACAGATGCAAGACGCATCTAAAGAGAGGAGACCGGCTGGATCTCAGGACCACCAAATACGTGCTGCTCCTAAACACTTCCCACCCCACCGCTCTCAGACTCTTAGTGCAACCTAAATGACAGAACCATGCTCGCGTTAATGGCATAATAGTGATTTATCGCTCTCATTTTGAGGATTGCTATCCCCATAACTCCTAATACAGAGGGAAATATGTATTTTGGATAATGCACCCCTGCCATAAGGCCTCATGGGCAGTTAAAGCATGGGAAGGAACATATTGCTGTCATAAATCTACATCTCTAACCTGCTGCATGAGAAGACTTGGAGATATTAGAATTAAGGATGACTGGGAATAAGAAAAATGAAATGCAGGAAATAGAGTTGACACAATTGACATCGGGCCAACTTTTATTGGCAACTAATTTGAGAACTTTTAAATTGACAACTTTTATTTTAGAGCATATTATTTTATTAATGGTGTTCTGATGATATTATCTGATTTTTACCCTGCCATCCTTGCTTTCTATCTAACTGCTTTTAAAATATGGGCTTTTCCCTCAGCCTTGTGTTTAAATGACATGGGTATTATTTACTATACATGACAGCCTTTGCTTGTCGTTACTGATCTTACACACGTTTTCACAATATTCTCTCTCAAGAATTTCATCATAATGACCATTTTTTTTGGTTTCCAAGTATTAGGAATACCTGTAGAAGGCAGTGGACTGTTTACAGTGGTTACCGTGGTTGCAGTTATAACTTGAACCAGTAGAGGGAGTGAGCCACTGGTTTATTTCCACCATTTTCTCAGAGTGAGCAACCTTTGCTGATAACCCCTCATTATGTATGATGCTAAAGAAATGTGTCACTTATTATTTTTGGCCATCCACATCAAGGGCTCGGGGCTTCTACGAAGAATCATTTATAATGTAAAAGATAAGTGTGTTCCAATAACCGATTCCTCTCAAACAGCTTATGAGAGCTGATTATATGTGACTTCACATCAGGTCGTAAATATTTGTCAGCCCACCTTTGAAACAGGCAAGCTGTGGCGCTGTCAGCCTCCCCACATGAAAGGGCGAATGGAAACGTTTAGGGTTGGGAGCCGAATCAGTCATAGCTGGAATGAGATGGCCAATAAAATGCATAATTATGATGCTCTGTCATTGGCCACAGCCCAGAGGGCTTTTTAACTGGGCGAAAAATCCCACACGCACATAATGGGCCTTTTTTATGATAGTCTAGTCTAAAAGTGAGCTGTGACAATGTGTGGTCTGCATTCAGTGCCCAAGGCTGCTGGAATATGCTGTTTACCTAGCTAGAACAGTATGTAGGCGTGTTGCAACGGCCCCTGTTGATTACACTATGTTCTGGAATACATGGTTCTAAAGCGGTGTCATAACTGCCGCGCTACTATGGGAACCCTTCACTCTCACCTGCCTCCTTTGGAAACCTTCCTTGCTGTGAGTTGCAAATAATTGTCACGAGTTTATGATAAAGTTTCCAGAGCTTTTATGGAAATGAGGATGTCAAGAACTGTTTTATAACTTCATGAAGTGTTACTTCTGCAGCGAGACAGACTGAATATCATTACTGAAAAGTTTTGGATTTCTTTAATGGAACAGATTTGCCTTCGTTCTCAGCCTCTCCTAACAATAAAAGTTGACGGATGGTAAAGGAGGACAGAGATTCCTCTCTGTCAGAATAATTTGTGTTTGACTACCTTGCACAGTGGAGTTTAATGTAACAGAAGAGATTCCCACAGAGCTGCAGACCCCTAGCAATGAGAGGGAAAGGATGCATGTGTAGCACAGACCTGCTGTGTGAACTACCATTGATTAGGCCTAAACTAGCCTCACTCTAAAGGGTTCCTATCTGTTAGACATTGTCGTTTCTAATTTGAACACACTGTAAATAATTCCAATGGTAGGATTTTGAGGTTTCACATTTCTTGAAAAAAACATTTGGTTTTAGCTATTTTCGGAAGTTATGCTGCACATAACATATTCCAGGGAAAGGTTAAAGGGAAAAAAAAAAAAAAAAAAAAAAAAACATTCTGTGAATATCATCCATAAATTCTGTACTCTCTCACCCAGCTTTTTGGCAGCTAAATAAGTGCTAGGGGTTTAAGAGAGGGAGTGGCTTTCTTTCTCTCTTATCACATAATATGTACATAAGATACAATTTCACAGAAACAGCAGAGAGTACATTTAAAACAATTACAGTTCACATGCCTCAAACATACATATTGATGCAGTAGATATTAGAGACACTAAAGACATTCTTAAATTAACAAAATAATTCTATTTCAAAAAAAAAAAAAAAATTGACAACAAACTGAAAAAAGTGTCATGATTTCAACAAAAATATTAAGCAGCACAACTGTTTTGTTACAACTGTCAGCTTTGCCATCATGGGAAAAAATTACATTTTAAAAATATATGACAATAGAAAACAGTTCTTTTAGATTATAATATTTCACTATATTAGTGTTTTCACTGTATTTTGATCAAATAAATGCAGCCTTGGTGAAACTTCTTTCAAAAAAATAAAAAATGTAACCGCTTCCAAACTTTGGAATGGTAGTGTAATATACCGTTATACTTTTAAAAATAATTCACAATATGGTGTTATTCCCAAAACTAATTGCGTTACTCACTTACTTTTTATGGAAAGTAATTTGTCATGTTACTTTTGCTTCACTTTTTTGTCATCTGGACTGGGCTTGCTTGTTTTGTTTTTTTCTTTTTTTGTTTTTTTTGTTTTTTTAATTACAAAAAAAGTTCTGTTTTTGGCAACTGCAATGGCCAAATACTTGCAATAAAAACAAAAAAATAAATAAAATACAAATTTGATGTTTAACAACAATGTTAAGACATTGGCTAATAAAGTGAGATTAAATACATAAAGAATATTTGTATCATTTAACATATTTAATTATTGCAGGTTTGCGTAATATTCTGACTGCATTTCACTGTTTTTATTATTTTTTAGGAATAATGTATCTGTTTTTGTGAAAGTGAGATAAGTAAATGCCTGCTCACATTTCATCTATGTCTAGACCTACAATAATCATCATGTATACACAGTGTAAACAACACCTCTGCACCTCACTCATGATTTCTCTCAGCATGGGGACAGGAGAGTTGTCAGTCAATAAATGGGAAAACAAAGTAACTTGCGTATTTGCGTAACAGATATTTTATTGTAAATTTAAAAGTAATGCATTACTTTACTTAAAGTAATCTGATTACGTAACTCTCGTTACTTGTAATGCATTACCCCAATGTATACGGTATATGTGTATGTGTGTGTTTGTGTATGGGGAGATAAGAGTAGTGCTCATAATAGAGGAAATTTTACATTCAAACAGAATGACTAAAGATCTGAGGTGATCTGTATTGAGTGAGCAGTGAGCCTTATGACAAACCTTGACAAACAGAAAGATGTTGAAAAAGCGGAAAGGTGATTAGAAACCCAGGCAGATATGATGTGTGTGCGGATTATGAATGAGACTAGCAGGTCATGTCTAAACAGACATGATGACAGGACTTTGTATGAAGTTCAGTAGGTCTTTATACTTTAAGTAGGAAAAGAAGAACATGAGGCTAAACTGGGGCTTACAGTCACTTTCCTAATAGATCAGCTCTCAGACACGGTTTAGGCATATGTGACCATCTGAACCTTGGCGAGTGTGCAGGATGCAAGTCTCTTTGTGTCAGTGTTTCAGTGAGGATGAAAGTATTCTGTTATATGCTGAAGCTAAAGAACAACAGAAGATCTGGAATCCATATTTGAATGTTGTGTCTGTTGTCTCATGCCAAGTCAACGTAAGGTATAGACAGAAGTAATTGACTACTAGTGTAAGATTAGTCTAGTTCAAGGTACAGTTAGTTGAGATCTGTGTTACGTCCTGTACATTAGGCAGGACTCCATCTTGCAGGACAGTGGCCTTCAGCCAGGACAGGGTCAGGTCATTCGGGTCACTCAGAGTGCAAGGGGATGAAAATGCACTGTCTGCACACAAGGCACACAAAGCTATCTTTTTATTGAACTCTTTGGCCACCAAGAGGAGCCCATAATTATCTTTGACAAAACTCATTAGCAAGGACCTTGTAGCAACATCAGCGACCAGGAATTCCATGAGGAAAGACATGCACAGAAACAAAGCCCTGCACACATTTCACTGCGCCCTTTGACAAAATTTAATGAAGTGTGTTCAATGTCCCCCTCATCAACATTTGAACCCTGAGCCATCATTACTGAGATCCTCTCTCATATGCCCTCTGTGGCTCTGTGTGGGACACATCAAATGGCACCTTCACTTTACCTCTTTTGTCTGGATTCGGCCAAATTTTTGTAGGAGATGTTGTTGTTATTGTTGTTGTTGTTGTTATCCTGGGCCTTATTAGTATGAATTGACCATTGCTATTGTGTCAGAACCAGTTAGCTGGTTTTACATCACAATCATATGCTCTGTGAGCAAGCAGTCTGTGGCAAGAGAGAAAAAACTCCAGAACCTAATTTTCAATAGTTAACCCTCCGCTGACCTTTGACATTTAAATTGTGGTGTTGTCAATTTATAGTCAGGTTCCTCAATGTTCAGCAAATGATAGAATATGATATATCATTTATTCTTGAGTAAGAACTAAAATAAATAGAAAGAAAGAAAAAGATAAAGAAAGAGAGAGAGAAAGTTTATGTACTAAGAAATTAGTTTGGATTTATCTGTTCACTATGGTCAGTTATGTTTAGGTATCTCCATCTGCTTCCATTTTCTCACAGAAAAATTGTGTTTTTCCTTTTGTCTATCACTTAATGTCAGTCAGGATACAATAATAATGTCCCAAATATTATACAGTGCTCAGCGTAAATGAGTATACCCCCTTTGAAAAGTAACATTTTAAACAATATCTGTGAACACAAACACAATTTCCAAAATGTTGACAAGACTAAGTTTAATATAACATCTGTTTAACTTATAACGTGAAATTAAGGTTAATAATATAACTTTGATTACACGTTTTTCAGTTACTCATATTAGGGTGATGCAAAAATGAGTACACCCCACAACAAAAACTACTACATCTAGTAGTTTGTATGGCCTCAATGATTTTTAATGACATCACCAAGTCTTCTAGGCATGGAATGAACAAGTTGGAGACATTTTGCAACATCAATCTTTTTCCATTCTTCAAGAATGACCACTTTTCGAGACTGGATGCTGAATGGAGAGTGATGCTCAACTTGTCTCTTCAGAATTCCCCATAGGTGTTCGATTGGGTTCAGATCAGGAACCACTGAATCACTTTCACCCTGTTCTTCTTCAGAAATCCAACAGTGCCCTTAGATGTGCGTTTAGGATCATTGTCATGTTGGAAAAGTGCAGGACGACCAAGAGCACGGAATGATAGTAGCATCTTCTCTTTCAGCATAGAGCAGTACATCAAAATTCATGATGCCATCAATGAAATGCAGCTTCCCAACACCAGCAGCACTCATGCAGCCCCACATAAGGACACTGCCACCACCATGTTTCACTTTAGGCACCATGCTTTTTCCTTTGTATTCCTCACGTTTGCGACGCCATACAGTTTTGAAGCCATCAGTTCCAAAAACATTTATCTTGGTCTCATCACTCCAGAGTATAGAGTCCCAGTAGTCTTCATCTTTGTCAGCATGGGCCCTGGCAAACTCTAGGCGGGCTTTTTTTTTGTGCCTGGGCTTTAGGAAAGGCTTCTTTCGTGGACGGCACCCATGCATGCCATTCCTCTGCAGTGTACACCATATTGTGTCATGGGAAATAGTCACCCCAGTTTGGCTTTATAACTGCAGTGAACTTGCATGCTGATTTTCTTCAAACCTTCTCATCAGAAGACGCTCCTGTTAGGTGTTAACTTCCGTGGATGACCTGGACATCTCTGTGAGATGGTTGCAGTTCCATCTTTTCAAAATGTTTGTACCACTTTTGTTATAGTATTCTGACTGATAAGTAAACCTTTGCTGATCTTCTTGTAGCCTTCACCTTTCTGGTGTAAAGAAATTATTTTCTTTCTCAGGTATTGTGACATTTTTCTTCCATGTGGTGCCATTGCTGACAGCATGAAATGGGAAGGTGTTTTAACACACTTTTATAGTCAACTGTCTGCTGGACACCTGTGTAATGAATATTAGACTCACCTGTAGTTGAATTCTTGTTAAATTAGACATTTGTAGTCTAAAATTTAGCTTTGCTCCAGAGACGTTCAGTGGGGTGTACTCATTTTTGCATCACCCTAATTTGAGTAAAACTGAATTTTATAACATGAAAGTTATAACATGAAAGCAAGGATAATAATATAAGTTAAACAGATGTTATATGAAACTTAGTTTTGTCAACATTTTGGAAATTGTTTTTGTTCATTGAGATGTTGCTTAAAATGTTACTTTTCAAAGGGGATGTACTCATTTACGCTGAGCACTGTATATATAATTCCAAGTTTAGCATTTATTTAAATGAATTAATGATAGTCCTGACAGTGTTTTGTTTTTTTTTGTGTTTCTGGCTGCTCATAGGACCTATTAAAATGAGGGAAATTATAAATAGGGGACATTTTCATTCTTTAAATTAAAATGTCTTTCAGGAATACTTTGTTTTGCAGGATTTTTAAAATTGTTTTCATCTGACTGCTTCTGAAACATTATAAAAGTGGTATGTATTTCTTTTAAATTAACTTCCTTTATATCATGAAATAGTAGGCCCATCAATGTCTTTTTAAATTATATTTATATTTTCTGTTTTTGTTTGTTTGTTTTTAACATTTTATTTATTTTATCTACATGAAGCATTATATGATCTGAGGAGATGGTTTTAGTGATAAAGTGTCATTTTGATGAAGTGCAGAGAATGTTGCTGTATTAAAAACCAGCAGGTAGGTAAAGTTGTGGTAGGTAAACCAGTGATAAATCATTTTAATTAACTCTTATTCCCACAGTAAACCAAAAATATTCTTCTGTGGGTTACAGCAGAGCAGCCGTGCCCCTTGGTCATGAAATATATTAATTTTGGTCATACACAAATAAAAATACTCTGATACAGATCTTTGCCAAATCCCAACTTGGCTGTGGATATCACCAGCTAAAAGCAGTAAAATTGACTGTTCTTTGAATTAACATTATAAAGATTTATACTGGCTCATCAGTCCACTTGATCAAAATCTAAACCCTTTATGCCACATCTTGCAAGAGTCATTCAAAGGTCATAAGATGACAACCTTGGAGCTATGGGGGTGGAAATAAACTGTAATTGACTAACTGTACAAGATGTTTTTGTTTTGTTTTGTTTTATTATTATTATTATTATTATTATGTGTCAGTGTTAAGGCTAAACTGTTGGTGGCTATGAAGGCTTATTAGTAGATATTGGTTACCTATATGATAGATATAATAACGAGTTGGTCATCTGAATGTTTATTAAAACCAAACACACCATGGTGGATTAAGCTATAGGCTAATGGTTAATCCCAGATGGAAACACTCACTGCGATAAAACAATATGCTCACATTATAATAAACGAAGCAATCTTTTATATTGTGTTAACAGCTTTATCGTTTAGAATGGAAGTGTTGTCGTTTTGTCGCGTCGCTCGCCGCAGTGTACAGGAGCTGGAAAAGCTGGAAAAGAGCTAAAGAGCAGAAGAAAGACTGTCAGCGGGAGCTTTGGCTGCACACTTGCGGATCATAGCTGTGTCGTGCCCGGTCATGACAGCGGACGCGTCTCATCCTCAAATACTTCTTGGTGGGACATTCCATTGGCTTATTGTATTTGTAATGAACTACTGACATGTTTCTATTCCTTAACCCTTACACAAACCTCTCTGCTAGATATTTATGTTTATTAAGCAGTTTTCTTCGTTGTGACCGTTGGCTGGTCTCCGTAAAGGTGATACGTTGTAGCCCAAGGAAAACCTTAACCACACACATTTCATCTTCACGGTTCAAGTGATCAGATTTAGTGGCTCGTTAAAAATGACACTTAATGGCCTAGTCATTCCGCTTTTTTTGTTTATCCGTCATGCGGTGGTGTTTATTTATTGCGTCTTTATTATTGGAGATTAGCGGAAATCTGTTTTGGATTAGGCCGCTATCGCTACAACAGCCCGTAATTAAACTAGCACACTAGAACAGTGAGATGACATGACGATAGCTATGACACTGCCTTATCTATCTATCTATCTATCTATCTATCTATCTATCTATCTATCTATCTATCTATCTATCTATCTATCTATCTATCTATCTATCTATCTATCTATCTATCTATCTATCTATCTATCTATCTATCTATCTATCTATCTCTACCTACCTACCCACCTACCCTTAGATAACATTTTGATAAACAATTTAAATGTTTTGTGTGTTCGGCGTTTTCAGTAGGCCTATGGACCGTTATTGTAATGCCATTTACATCCAATGCACTCTGCATAATGCATAGCATGTGTCCCCATGCACCCATCCATTAGACTAATGCACAGTCTGAACAACAGCCACGTACCCAGGGATCCAGTTCTTTGAAGGGAATAACACATTGTAGGACATACAGGACACATTTCCACTGTCACCATTTTAACGCGAAAGCACCAACGCTATCTCTTATACTTATTCTGCCCTCGTTGGTTTAGATTTAATATGGAGTAAACCTGTTGTAAGACAGGCTCTTAATTGATCTATTAGTTGCAGTATGAGCCTGATGCTCTGTGGCAGGAATCCATGCTATTATTGCCGGCTCCCTCAGGTATAGCGCTACCGCACTAATCCCATTGCACATGCATCATTACCTTCAATAATGTTTGGCAGCTCTTCTTTACAGCTACCATTTTAATTACCTTTGCTTTAAATATTTAACACGGCAAACGTCTTTATGCGGTCGGCTCGCACGCTGTGTGGTACTTGTCAATTCAAAATAAGCTTTTATACTGGGAAAGACGGTGCATTATTTACATTATTGTGAATTAACTTTTTTTTATTATTGTTTCTTTGTCTCTTACAATGGGAACTTGTGTTGCAGGTCAGATGTTTGGTCATGTAAATGCAGGACAGCAAGCTGGTCTTTGAGCGTTACACAACGGTGTTTTGAATCTTCCAAGTTACTCTCCATCATGCCAATCTCAGTCCTTGTTTTTTCCTCCCCCCTTTTTTTTTTAATCAAAACAGTATTCAGAATATGATTTGAGAGATTATATTTAGGCAGATTTGTAGAAATAGATCTCGCCTGTTGGACAGATTGCTTGGTACTGGAGATCCTGGAGGATAATCCATATGATAGTCCGATGACCTTTAATAAAACAAAACTATTGGACTAAGAAGGAAAGCATGGCACCTGCATGGTGTCAGGCCTGTGATATACAGTTTATATATATATATATATATTTTTTTTTTTTTCATCAACAAATCTAGTCAGATTTCAGAATCCTAAAAAAATGTATTCGTACAAGGAATGAAATGTAAACATGCGTTTTTGTTATTAGTATTATTATTTTATCTGCACATTTTAAAAACGTAAGGACTGGCTAATTATTTATAACTATATGATATTATGGCCATATCTTTTACTGACATTTGAATTTCTTTTAAAAATATTTTCTAATTAAACTCCTATTAGCTAAATTATTATTTATAACAATATTATGACCGTCTTTGTCACCCTAAATTTCCAATGAGGAATTCTGCACCGCAAACAAGTGACATCGACCGTCTGTGCGACCCCTTTTTCAGTTCGCCCACAAATTGACCACAGCGCCTTTGAATAGACCTAATACTCTTATTACATGCTTTAATCTTTAAATCCGTCCAAAAATAATGTCTCTTTCGACGGTTTAATTTACTGGACCCTGACAAGATCATCGCTCCCGTCTAGTTTTTATTTTTCTCGTTTGCATGATCATGTTTTTCTGACAGAAAAGTTTGAGGACTTGATTTTTCTTACTAAAACGACGTAATAGTCGATATAAATCTTGCATTAGTAGCGTGATAGATAGCAATTTAAATCGAAATAAGCTAAATAAATTCACCCTGTTTAATACGTAAACAGTCAGTCTAAAAGGGTTTCTTTCTGGTTTTGAACCAGCCCAGCAATTGCTTTGTAAGTTTAATTGGGTGCTTAAAGATCCCCAGGGATGTTAGTTCGAGCAACTGACTGATCAACATCAAAACACTTGATGCGCGTTTCATGGTATGGATGCTCCCGCGTGACCTCGTTGTTAACACAAGAGCTGGATGATGATGAATCTGCTCGCGCGCAGTGGAGACAAAGCTGCATTCATAACCAATTCCTGCCTCGCTCTGAGCCTGAACAGTAACAAAGTGTTTGATGCCAATTCCGATTAAATAATGACAATGAGAAACGGATGTACCCTTTCTTCGCAACCTTGCAGAGTCCATTCACGTCCTTGTCTGAATTTATGACCTTCCAACAATGTCCAGCGTTCACGCATAGAGTCGAGAGGATGAACTGAACAGTGCAGAGCTATATCTGATTAATTAATAAACAAAAATGAGAAAATTAGTTCTTATAAAATATTTTATAAATAACATGACATTTATACACAGTTTTCTTGGTATAAACTACCTCAGGAGCACAGTATCGCACCTCATTTATTTTTGATTAGTAAATAAAAAGTAAAAAGACTGACTGTAAAGTTTACACCAGCTTCCAAAAAAGTAAATCACATAACATTAAATACATGACCACATAGAAATAAATGTAACACACAACAAAACCTTGAGAGGACTCATGGTAACAGATAAATAAAGCTGATGGATAATCAAACAATAAATAGATAAATAGAATTACTAAACTACGATTGCCAATGCAAACATAAGAAATCACAATTTATCCTCATACACAAAACATTGCATAAAGTTATTGACACCATCAAATCATATTGTGCAAAATTAGGGCTGCCTCTAGTTTTCACAGTTCCAGGAAGAGTGCACATACTCATCGTGCTACTATTTCAAGTGTCTGCTGCCACGGGCTTATAGTTCTTCATTGACTCCATTCCATAGTGCATAATGTAGATCATAAAAATGTCCCCATGTTTATTGGCATTTCCGCAGTCCTATTTCAGAGGGAGAAGGGAAATGTACAAGTATGAGCCAATATTGTGAAAGTTAGGCTAGATGAAAAGGGTACAGGTAATATTGGATAACTGTGTGATGGATTTTAACTCTTTTCCTCAAATCACTTGGAAAGATGCATCATTGTTTTTTTAGTTGTGCAGTATAGCTGAAATAGCCAAAGCAATCCAATAATGTTCATCAGTTAGCCGATGGCTGCGCAGCGCAAATGTTTACTGTTATCAGAGATGCTTTTCTATAGTGAGTATGTGTAATGGCATTATTTGAGTGCAGGCTGTGGGGTGACACATTATGTAATCCTAGATGATTGGATTATTTTAGAAAAAAAAAAAAAAAAAAAAAAACTGTAGCCAAACAATAGTTTGCAGACACATTTAAATGCATGCTCTTTGCAAATCTTTCTTAAAGCTAGTACATATTAAGTTTATGCAATGTGTTAATCATTTTCCTTCTTGTCATTATGTGAGGGATATCAGTTATATAAGTACAACCCCATAATAGGTACATGTGTTAACATGTGTGTATTCACTCATGCTCACCTGCCTCACCTCTTCATCACAGGTCTGAATGCAGTGGTCTTAGTATTCTGGATTGTTGGACATGTGTCATTGAGTTCATTGGATTCTATCTCTGTCTTTCCTGCACCGGGGAAGCCTGTAGTACATACAAACACACAAGATCACAACAACTGTCAATAAACAGACTTAGCTTGTATACAGATGTTTTATTTGTTTTATTTTGCATATTTAGTCAGGTATTTTAGTTACTTTATTTTAAGGTGATGTTATTACAGTGTAATTACACAAATGAGTACTGAGTAGTATTTATTAACTACATGTACTATAGGGTTAGGGTTAAGGTTTGGATTACGGTTTAGTTGATTTTAATTATGCGTCAATTACTGTTATTACTATAGTAAGTGCATGTAACTTCAGTAGCTACATCGCCTTAAAATAAAGTGTTACTGGTATTTTGAATATTTGAAATATTACATGATCATTTAGAATTACGAAAGCTAATAACTTGTTCATTTCTATAGCTCTGTAATGAACCGTAAACACAGAAAAATGTACCTTCCATTGAGGAGTACTGGCAGGATTCTGTCAGTCCAGGATAGGATGAAGAATGAAGTTGAAGGGTCTTGTAGCTCCCGCTACTGTATGCCTTGTGTATCCCCTGCAGTCCTTCTTGGTAAAGGCTTTCAGTATTGCTGAGGTTTGTAGGGTCCTGAAGGCCCTTCAGCTCCCCACACTGCACTCCTCCGACTGTGGGCAGCCTGACTCCCTGCATTGGACAGTCCACGGGCCCAGTTCGTACATCCCCACCATTCTGCGTACCTAATACAACCCCTGCGACAGCCGTACGTGCGAGCGACCAGATCCGAGGCTTTTCCGACGACTCAAAATGAGATAGTGTCACAGTGTTTATGGAGGTGGACTGAGGTGAGGGCTGCTGTTGCTGCTGTTGTTTGGATCCCAAAGGATCCAGGTAATCGGGGTTCAGAGGCCCCAAACCCTTTAGACCACAGGGAAAAGATGGGAAGTTCGAGTGGAGCGGGAGGTCAGGGTTACAGTCTCTCTTTGGAGGGGAGGAAATCGGGAGGTCATCCTGACCTGATTTCTCACAGTCACTGTCCAGCTTGTCACAGTCCTCGTCCTCTATGTCATCCAGGTCACTGAACTGCAGGTCCCGCTCATCTTTACTGTCTTTGGAATCTATGCAAGAGGATTTGCAAACAACAAACAGAGTTTAATGCTTTTTGTTTTTATTTACAGAAAGTAAACATTTAATTTATTAGCTGACAAGAGTTATGAGGTACCTTTGGTAATGCTGTCTGGGTCACTCTTATTAAGGTCTTCCTTCCTGTCATCGCCTGCTTTGTTTTTAGGGGACCAGGTCATTTTGTTTTCTTTTTTTAGTCTCCTTCTAGCATTGGCAAACCAGGTAGACACTTGCGTGAGAGTCATTTTGGTGATGATGGCCAGCATGATCTTCTCACCCTTTGTAGGATATGGGTTCTTCCGGTGTTCATAAAGCCATGTTTTAAGAGTGCTTGTCGTCTCACGCGTGGCATTTTTTCGTCGTGTTGACCCATTAAAATCAACCGTCCCATACCTGGATAAAGTTAAAAAGCAGCATCTTTAGAATTTTTGACAGCATTTGTATTTTCAGCATGTTTTAATGTGTCATATTAGAGGTGGGACAGATGCAAATCTCACCTATCGTATTGGTACTGGCCAAGTGAGTGGTCATATGGATAGTAGGCGGCAGGTTGGGTTATAGTGCCATGAAGACTGCCTGACCCCTCTTTGATTTCATATTGTGGGTTCTAGAGATTTAAAAAAACAAAAAAGCCTTTAATATGTGATATAGCT
Source organism: Chanodichthys erythropterus (assembly GCF_024489055.1). Lineage (NCBI taxonomy): Eukaryota > Metazoa > Chordata > Actinopteri > Cypriniformes > Xenocyprididae > Chanodichthys > Chanodichthys erythropterus. The sequence continues at coordinate 30,163,610 of NC_090231.1, read as the reverse complement.
TTCATATATTACTGGTACTGTACTTAGCAAAAGACATTTGTTATTTAGAATGGAAACAGCACTTTTACCTTCTTACTGTCTCTAAAATATATAACTTACATGATAAACTATAAAAAAACTTTTCTGTTTAGTTATTCCCCTTTAAACTATAGGCATTACATCAAGCACATGACATGCAGTGTCACTCCATTCATTTGTTTATTTCTTCTGATTATTCAAAGTTATTTCACCAGACAGCTTGACAGCTTGATCCTCTTACCAAGCCAAAATAATCAATAACAAGCCGTGACTTGAATGAGTCAATCGATTGAACGGAGGACCCGCGCTATATCTGCTGAGAGCGCTACACGTACCAGGCTGGAGTAGATGGCAGAGGGGTCGGCGCTGTACGGAAAGTAGTTGGCGTAGTTCTGCCCGGCTGCCGCGGCTGCTGCTGCGTAGGGAGAGCCGTACATCCCGAGCGCGGCGTTGAGCTCGGTCCGCGTGCTCGCCAGCAGCCGGTTCTCATAGGAGGGACAGCAGAAGGAGGCTGCGGTCTGAGACGCGCTCGATCCTTCCGTCACCGACCTGGAAATCGAATCGCAGCAAGTCGTACTGGGGTTTGCCGACACGAAGAACTGCATGAAGAAAATTGTGGATAGACATGTCATTTTATATTTGCGTTGCAAATCATGCGCACAGTTTCCTTAGTAAAACAAAAGTAAGGTAAGATTACGTTAAGAAGCTTTGTGGAGAACTGAAGTCTTCCTTTTTGTAACAGTTTTCAATTTCTTCTCGTTCATGCGTTTTATTCATAAAGATAAGAAGTGTTCTTTCATTTTAATTTAAGACTGTGTTGTTTTTTTTATTAAATATCCACAAACATACCTTTTAAAAAGAAAAGGCGAACCTTATTTCTTGTCAGCTGATTTACTTGTTCAGTGTAAAAAAAAAAAAATCAACAAAACTATTGTTTTGTCAAAACTTTCTGTTAAGTTTTGCGTCAGGGAAAGAAAGTTAGGCTATCCACCAGCAAGCCCGGATTCTTTTGCCAATATAGTTGTCTTTTTTACATTAAAATAAAACTATAATTGGTTGTAAGTCATGATGACGAAATTATCTATCAGTTATCTGTAAATGTCTAATTAGTTTAGACACACAGACTTGCAAAGGCTACCGGCAAAGGGAGGAGTCTCGCTTTCAGTCTAAACAATTACACCGTAAAGGTAATTTACACGTTTACAACAACACGTGAGGTCATTTATAATTCAAATAACCTATTACTATAAATATTGACAAACCCCACGATATCGCCTAACTTTAGTTTAGGACTTAGTGACAGAACAATCCGTTGCTGCTGCTGCTGCCTGTTATACCGAGTACAGAGATTATGACACAATGTGGAAAAAAAAAAGACTATGCATGCGCGCTCATTAAGTATCTACATGAGAAAAATATATTATTTTCATGCTTACCTGAGAAGTTGCATTGTAAGGATATCCAAACTGAGAGAAAGACATAGCTGCTTCTTTTGTTACCATAAGCAATATTCTTCTCCTGCTGATCGATTGAAACCAAATCTACTTCAAATCCACCGTCTTACACACATTTCCACACTCGGCCTTTCGCTCAATAATAGATGACTGCACTTAACTGGGAAGCACTGAGGATGTTTACGCCAGCCCTAGTTTATATGTATAAGATAATCCCCTTAAGGAATGAGAAATTAGAGTTAAGCTTCATCAAGTACAAAAATATTGTTGTTAAACAGCTGTAGAAAGCTTAAAGGATAACGTAAGACTTGCAAGATATGAACTTGTGGTTGTGCTATTATTTGTGCCTCTATAGTTCTTTAGAATTCATCCATGCACGGGTATCAGTGTGACGTCATTCTAATCCCGGGACGGCGAGGATAGAATGATGTCTTTGCCAATCACGTCATGCTTCGCGCTTTTCTTGAGGTGTGTTTTGCACACCCCTGTCCCCTCTGTTTTTTTTTCCCCTTTTCTTTTTAAACAGTAGTTTATTTTAAGAATTCGAGAGCAAAAAAGTAACACTGGGCTTGCTAAATGCAATAGTATTTATATATATATATATATATATATATATATATATATATATATATATATATATATATATATATATATATATATATATTCGACTTTCAAGATTATTTTGGATATTCAATTGAAAATGAGGTTGTAATGCCAAATAACGCTTTATTACCTGGTAGATATCCGTGTTCTCCTTATTTTAGTCATGCAAAATATTTTCAGGTTTATAAAGTTAATATATCACAATATATCAGATTTAATCATAACTATAATTTATTTCTATCTATATAAATAATAATATATTTGTCTTTTATCTATTTTACCGATAAAATTATGCTTTGGACTCATCTCTTATTATTATTATTACATTTCAGACACTACCCTGATGATGAGCAAATGAACTGAAGAAGGGATATGCTGGACCCTTGCTCGCATCTGTCTGACCGATCAGAGGTCCGACCTGATGTTAATTGAGATGATGTTTCCATCTCTCTCTATTAGAGAGAGGGCCAGTCCCGGCAGACGTGAAGAGAACCTCTGGCAGGTCAACAGAAAACTGATTGATGCGTATCTCGGGACCTACGCGACCATTACGAGAAATGCGTAATTGCATCAATTAACAAATGGATATGGCCTTGTTTAACCAGCGAGTTACACCGTGAAAATATGCCTTTGAGGTGAAATTAGACGATCAGAATGGAATCGAGAGAGAGAGAGAGAGAGAGAGAGAAATTAGCTGAATCTCTCAAGTCTAATTATACGGCAGTAGTGGGAGGCGACGGGAACAGCATTCTAATTGAAGGATGCGTACTTGAAAGGGATGGTAGAAATAACGCTCCCTCACGCGGAATAAGTATGGATAAAGCTTAATACATGCAGTTTTATTAAATGTTTTAGACAATATAATTAGACGACCCCCCCCCCCCCCCCCCCTCCCTCTCTCTCTCTCACACTCACACACACGCTTGTTTTTCTATCAAGGTGGGAACATGATTTAGGCCTATATTGTTTTTATTCTGAGCTACCCCATCCTTAAACTTAACCATCATATAAACGTTTTTTTTTTTTTTTTTTTTTTTTTTTCATTTTAGATTACCATTAAGATATTATTGACCCTGTTTATTAACCAGAAGAAAATTTGATTTCGACCCTTTGGTTACATGTAGTCTTGATAAAGGCAAAAAAAACCCGTCCTTATCCTACGACTTAAATTAGTATCATCACCCTGTGAAATATTAATTTAATTAACTGTGGGATATCTAAAATAAAAGAACTGAGTAGTAGCCCACTCCTTTCATTTTGCATTCCTCACGCGCAGCAGACCAGCGCACGCGGTCGCTTCCAAGCGCTTGGAAATCCGCGACGATCTCTTCTACTCTCAGTTTGTATCATTTTCATATAGATAACATGAGATAAATAGTTCAATGACCCTGCATTAAAAAGGACGAGAACCTTGTCCACGATGATCTTTTTGCGATTACATGCTCACTCTTCGAGAGGCGCCAGAGAGCTGCGAGTAAGTGAAGGGTCGTGGTGATGGAGCTGGGTAAGCTGTAAAGACGGGAGCCTGCAGGCCCATCAAGAGCCACGTTCAGTTCAACTCACCGCAGTCCCAACATATTCTGTGTCGAGCATTTGGAAAACAGAGAAGTATAAAAAAGCCACATTTTAGCAGATTTGATTTATTCTCATGAACAAGATGAACAGTCAGTTAAAGGGACTGTTAAAAAATAAAACTTCTGTCATCATCTACTCTCTCTTACGCCATTTCTAGACCAACTTTCTTCTGCAGAACACACACACACAAAAGATAATTTGAAGAACAAACAGTTTTGGTGACCATTGGCTTCCATTGTATGGACAAAAACACTTATCAAACATGTCTCAAAATATATTCTTTTATGTTCCACAGAAGACAGGAGTTTGGGATGACATAAGGTTGAGAAAATGACAATTTTCATTTTCTGTTGAACTTCCTTTATTTCTGTAGGATACTTTGTATCTGCTTTGTGGTAACAGACGTGTTACTTCATAGGAACTGGTGAGATTTTACTGTGAAATGGTGTGTGTGTGTGTGTATATATATATATATATATATATATATATATATATATATATATATATATATATATAATGTAGGGGGGACTGAGGCTGTCTCAATTTTCTTTACTTCAGGGTTATTATTGGATGTATATGCGATTAAAGAACAAAGTCTTTTTTTTTTTGGCAAATAGTAAAAAATAAAAAGTTTACAAAACAGCAAAATAGATAAGATAATGCTTAGAAATGTCCAAATTTGGCCAACAAATATTAGCTATATTTAAATTGATGTATAACATTGAAAACACAAACTTAACCCAATAAAATTGTGACATGACTAACATTTATGAAGAATACCCTTGTCTTTAGAATACAGTTTTATGTTTTGTTAATAACTATACCTTCATTATATAGTTAAAAAAAAATAAAAAAAAATAATAGTTTTTGTTGTATTCACAGTGGGAAAACACAGGATGTTAAAATTGTAATAAACCTAAAACATATTCTGATTTAAGTTTTCTTGAAGTTTGAAAACTGTTAGTGAAAATGTGTAATTGGACTTTTGACACAACCCTATAGATATTGCCCATGTGCTAACTAGCCAAGGTCTCTTTTAAAAGGTTTTACCATTAGTTTGTTAGTAATCAAAGAGGACAAGTCTGATTATTGAGGATTTTCAAATCATTTAAATGCTAAATAAAATCTCTAATTTAAATTATCTCCACTCTTCCCCTTGTGTTATGGCCTAGATCAGTGATTATTCCACACACCTCTCCTGTTATGAGCACAATAAGAGAAAGAGGAAGGTCAGAATATCCTATGTGATAGTTTACTGTAGGTTTTCTAAAGCCTTTTGCAAGGGCACGCATGATAGCCCAAGTGCATATTGGCAGCCTCATCCATAATGCATATGGAGCGGCCCCTTATGATCAGTACTGGGGGGTGGAGGGGGGTCGTAAGCTAAATCAACCTTAATTGAAGAGGTAGAGCACACTGACCAGTCCTACACACCTATCACTTTTCATCACTATGGTCTCACTGCTTTCAGGATCTTAAAGGTATAGTTTACCGAAAAATGAAATTTCTGTCATTAATTACTCACCCTCATGTTCTTCCAAACACGTAAGACATTCGTTCATCTTCGGAACACATGATGAAATCCAAAAGCTTCTGACCTCCCTATAGACAGCAATTTCACAACCAATTTCAAGGCTCAGAAAGACATTGTTAAAATAGTCGACGTGACTACAGTGGTTCAACCTTAATGTTATGAAGCGACAAGAATTCTTTTTGTACGTGAAAAACAAAAATAACGAATTTATTCAACAATTTCTTCTCTTCCCTGTCAGTCTAATACACTAGGAAATACAGTGCAGTGCTTCCGAGTTCTACGTCAGAACAGCAGCTCAGTATTGGCCGAGGCTGTATACATGAGCAAAACGACGCATGAGTGTAATGCTGACGCAGGAGCCGGCCAATAATGATATTGTGTATAGGGAGGTCAGAAGCTCTCGGATTTCATAAAAAATATCTTAATTTGTGTTCTTACGGGTGTGGAATGACATGAGGGTGACTGAATTTATTTTTTAGGTGATCTAATCATTTTTAGGAGATACTTTCTGATATGATTCCAACACATCCATTCCTAAGAATGTGTTTGGTCCGCATTCTTCTGAAGTGGATAGATGGATGGAAATATGGATAATTTTTAGTTTGCCAAACTTTGAATTATATTCTCTGTGACAAGGGAATTTGAATGGTCTCTTCGTTTACTTTTGTGTGTGTGTGTGTGTGTGTGTCTGGGCCTCTGTTAGCCTTGCATAGGGATTATGGAGGCTCAAAGCCTCACAGCAGAAAGGTTAAACCAACAGCCAGCTTCACCTTCTCATTTAATACATTTCTCAGGCTGCTTTAATGAATTTCACAAAGCTTTTCTGCTTTTTCATAAGACAGATCAGAGCTTTTTTATGAAATAATAATAAGGCACTGCTCAGAGAGGGGCAGAGTGAAGGGGAGGGGACACTCAGGATCGAAGCAGAGTGATATCTCATTAAACAAGTCTGATATTCCTGATATATTCAGATGAATCCCAGACATACGAGATCCTGAATTATTGCTCACTGTCTCTCCTTGCTTCATGGCCAGGTATTAACACTGCTAAATTATCAAAAAATTGAAAAGAAAGTAATAAATATTCTAATGAGAAGCCCTGAAATTATAATGGATGTGGCCATAACAGTGCCCGGCAAAATCCAAAACAAACTTCATCTAAGAAGATGGATAAATTGACCGGAGTGAGGGAGACTTTATTCTTCAATTATCTTTGTCTACTAGAGAGGTAATAAAGTTATCAATCCAGCTATGTTAATAATAGCTTTGCATTTCATGCAATAAAGTAGGAATTGCATCGACGTCTGTTCCTCAAGTTTGAGATCATATAATTGCTTCATTTTCTGTAAATGGTTGATTACACATTCTATTTGCTGATTAGAATCATCATTTTAAAACATAGCACATAATGCCTAAAGCAATATATTTATTATTTTAACATTACAGAATCCAGAATCAGTTCAGTATACAAGTATACAAAACCCCTTTTTTTTTTTTTTTTTTTTTATATATATGTACAGGTTTCATTATTATATTTTCTCAACTTGTGGCAAACAAAAGACACTCAATACTACTTATATGGGTGCATTATAGTTTATAATGTACATTTATTTAGGTTTGTTCTTTACTGGTTTGTTGAATTTGTGTAAACAGGGCTGTTTAGCTGGCAGCACCTCTGAATGCCCCAGTGTAATTTAATCAGTTTTTTTTGTGCTGTCAGGGATTTTTAACTTGTTGCACAGAGATTTAACTGGCAGATTCTTGGATGACTCAGTCTGTGTATTTCTAAAAAGGCCCTCTAGTGAGTTTGTTGAATCTGCTGCATATGTACAGTATGTGCACATGTATGCATATTGTCTTCATACTATATACTATAGGTTAAATATATGTTGTGTAAGGCTCCAGTGCTTAAAGCAGAACACAGAGAAGGTGTTTTCCTTTAAACTATTACACTAGTGCATTAAACAATTTTACACTAGGTATGTACACGAGCCTACCTGTCAAAAGTTTGGCGTCTGTCAAGTTTTTAATGTTTATATGTCTATGTGGTGTTTTTAATATGCTTTAAGACAAAACCATTGTTATATTCTCTTTAAAACTGCAGTGATCTAAAGACAGTCTCAAAAACGCAGTTTGAAATCACGTGTAACCAATCACGTCAACGTGCCAGCGGGCTTTAACATATCATTAACTCGAGAAGGTTATCCCGGTATATTTTTCTGTTGATAAGAAAAATCGGGTAGATTTAGCAATGTGGTGGGTGTATGATGTATATTACAATGTTATGATGAACTATGCCTTTCTCCACTGATGTTCTAAGTTTTTCAAAGCATTTCTAACACCGTGTCTACACCGGATGCAAGTAGCGCGATGCGTCAAAAGACAGTAGAACCCATTATAATCAGTGATGTTGTCTTCACTGGATGCGGTGCAGCATGACATGACACAACAAATTCCCAACAGTAAATTCCCCGTTCTATTTCTGACATAGTCCAAGTGCTTTGCAAGTGCTTTACGCGGTTTGTCGCGTTCAGTTTAGACAGCTTTTAGCTGTTGCAATACGACAACGGTCGCGTCTGGTGTAGACGCGGTGTAAGGATATTGATTTTTAGAAGGCAGTGGTCTTACTCAGAGATGGCAAACATGTTTTGTGTAGCATTAGCAACACATTATTAGCTGTTTAATAACGTAGTAAAGCAAAGGCTAATCATATTAATTACCGTTATGTGCCCGACGTTGTAAAGAGTGATACCATTATGCAAAGTTTACCTTAGTAAGTTGACCGAGTGGATCACTGAGCTGGTGTGAGTGAGTGGAGGTGGGGCTAATTAGCATATACATAGATCCACGTATACTAAATGAAGCAAGGGTGTCGAGTTACATTCAAGCTATTTGCATGAAAAAAAAAAAAAAAATTCACAGGAAAAAACAATTAAATATGTAATTTTTGTGATCAAAGATGAGTTTTAAGGGATAAAATTATTGACTACAGGGGGACTTTAAAGTATCACATTCTCAAAATCATTTTAATATGCTAATTTGGTGCTCAAAAAAAACTTTTCTTATTAACAGTTGTGCTGCTAAATATTTTTGTGGAAAATGTTGTGCATTTATTTGAAATAGAAATATTTTCTATCACTATAATTGTTTTTAGTGACACTTTTGATTAATTTACTGCATCCTTGCTGAATAAAAGTATTAATTTGTTTTAAAAAAAAAAATCTTACTGACCTCAAACTGGAATAACATGATGGAACATAAACGATGGCAAAATTTTATATTTATTTTTTTATGGTGTGTGTGTAGGCACATGCACATGCAATGCTCAGAGTATGGCAACTGGTGAAAGATGTTCAAAACACACACATACCAAATCTGTTCATCTTGCCTGTAAACTGTGGGGACAAATAAGTCCAGTATTACATTAGTGTCACAGTAATTATAACCCTTCATCATGATCTGTGCAGTCGACAACATCTGCAACATCTTGTGTGGTTCTAAAACTTCTGTAGCTCTGCAGTCATCCTCTCCTCTGTGACCCCTCTCTCTTGCTCTCTTTCTCTCTCTTCTCACCGCACTTGTGGCCCCCTGGAAAAGGTCCCATCTGCAAATGCTTGTGGGTGGTTAACCAAATTCTGGTGCCAAGTCATACAAATAGCCATGCTTGGTGTTTGTTTGCATAAACACTTCTGAGAGGCTGCACTGTTTTGTAGCTGTTTCTTACAGTTGGTTGGAGGTTGAAGGGCTGCGACAGAGACACGGGGGGATATACGGTTCATTGCAAGTTCCCAATCTCCATTACTTGGGTCTGGATTCTGAAGTCTGCAGTGCTTTTGGTGTGCAGTGCAGGATAGTTGTTAAATCTAATTTTTTTGCAAACATTAAAGTAATCCAGGCTGTTGTGATGTCAAATTTACTTTTCCACTTGCTCTTACTTCAAAGCCTCATCTTGGGTACCATGCAGTATTAGTCAGGAGAAGTCCAACTAATTGAGAAATTTTCTTTCACTTTTGATTTTACTCCTCGATTGAAAGAATGCCAGAAGGAGGAAAATGTTGAGCCGTGTAGGGCGGGAGAATTAAAGATTAAGTTACATGTACAGGCAGAAAAGAACATTCATTTATCCCCTATTATGACCGCACATTTTAGTTTCAGGTTTTCATCCCTGGGATTTGGGAGAAACTGAAAGTGACCAATTGGTAGTCATCATCACGTAACCGTTGTTATTCTGTAGGTTTAAGAAAATTGACCTGACTGCTTTTATCTTCAGGTGAGAGTGTGCCGCTCCGGAGGTAAGTGGGAACAGACAGGGGCTGTTGAAGCCCGCTCACATGCCCATGGACAAAACGGCCTCTCCTGCAATGACAGTTCAATTGCTGAGGCCTCTGGTCCTCATTTGCAGGCCAGGCACTGGAGAGGTTTTTCTTCTCCATGCTTGCTCTCAAACGCAAGCCAGATGGCTCTAAAAATATTTCTTCCACACATTTTATTTTCATCTTTCCTGTCGAGCTTTGTCGTGTCAGTGCTTAATTGTGCATTATTTCTGATGTTTTTAACCAAGTAAAAAACAAAACAAACAAACTAGCATTTCTTGTTGTTTCTTTCTCTTTTGGGAAGACATTGTTCTTTTACAAAGCAGTTTAGTTTGGGAATAAAAATGATTTGTGATTGGCAAGACAAGATCAAATAAGAAAGAAGTGCTACATTGATGTATCTTTCATAATTTCTGTATTTCCTCTTCAATATAAACTTAAACAACAGAACAAGAGAAGAACGCACGTGACTTATCAATGTAACCAAGTTGCCTTTGGCAAAAAAGACTGTGTTGTTTTATCCCAGACACAGCTTGGATTCACTTCACTCTCATATAACACCCTAGGAATGTCAACCCGTACTCATTTTACAGTGTTGTGGATTTTCATTTCCAGGACACAATGCTGTTACCGTGGAGTACCATTCAGACATGGCTATTTCATTTCATTTTTTCATTCAAATCACATGCATTATGTACCTCCAGAAACGACTGAGGTTATTTTCCCCAAACTGGAATCTGGATTTCACTATAGCAGGCCTATTGGGAAAAAATTTCCCTTTGCAAAACTTAAAAGCAGATGTTACATAGCTGCCAACATCAAACGCTCTTGTTAACTGTACAGAAAGTGAAATTAAATACCTTTGATTGCTGAAGTAGCTGGTTATTGTAAACTAGTTCTCAACATGGCTCTTACATAGCCCTTGACCTTGGCTTGGCCGCACATGCCTTGTCAAATTTCAAAACCAACTGCAGCTTTTTGTTTTTACTGCTAATTCTTGATTAGCAGATTGTCAAGCTTACTTTGGGGACTGAGAAACTTGGATCAACCCTTATAGGTGTTTCCTTTGTTGTTTTAGAGTCAGCTTCTATAAGTAAACACGGATTGAAGCATGTGTTTTGGTGCTTGAAATGCAATATAGTGCTTTTAAGATTTTTGCCTGCCCAGTAATTTCCTCTGACATGGATATCAGGTTCAGTTGTTCTAGTCAACCATCATATCTTAAGAAATCAGTGCAAAACTGTTTGTAGTTACATTATTCATTTATTTTTTATTTATTTTCATTATTATTCTTGTCACCAAACACTTCAGTTTAATCAGCAGGATTGTGAATTAACCGACAAAGGACAAACAGGGATTATAAATCTAATGAGAACTAGATGAGACAACGCTGGGGATTATTATTAATACAGAAACAAACAAGGACATAATTAGAAACCCAGGAAACCAAAACTAAACAGAACAGGGAAACAGGAACTAAAGGAAACAATAGCCGTGTCTCATTTAATTTCCAAAGCTGCATCCTCAAGAGGACGAATCCTGTGAAGGATGCAATGGAGTGTTCTTAGCCAGAATTAAACTATTAAATGAGACATACTTCGTAGGACACACCGGCAGGAAAGGAAAAAGGAAGTATATCGTTGCTATGCCAACGCGTTCACGGCAGCCATGCACTCAGCAAATTAATGAAAATTAATAAATTTGTAAAGTAATTTGAAAAGAAAATGTGTTTACTTGTTTTATTTTGGTTAATGCTTGAGGAGCTGGCTTATGTACAACAGATATCTGTTACAGAGACAAAGGAGGAGGACAAATTTTAAAACAAAAACAAGCGTGAAACTACTTGCATTTAAACACATCTTCGCTTGTATGTACATTTGCCTACGCCACCATATACTTTTTATTTTTTTCAAATAAATGACGGTTGCTAACAGCGACGCAAATAATTGTGGGCTATCTGCAGCAGCGAAGGATACACCTCATGCATCCTCTGAATTCCTGTCCTACTTTCTTTTCTGAAATGATACAGCCTCAATGACGTATGCAACCTTCGAATGCGACCTCCGGTTACAGTTTTGACCCTTCCCTTAAACCTACCCATGTTTAATTTCAATTATAGTTCCTAACTGAACTACCTTAATTTCAATTCAGAAATTGAATTGGAATTTAAAATGCATTCTTATTTAAAAAAATAAAATAAAATAAAATAAAATAAAAAATCTGAACATTACACCTTAGTGGCCCCTCAGGCATTACAAAAGGCATTACAAAAAAAAGTTGTATTATATTGTGATGTGTATTATATTGCATATCGCTTGGGAGTAAGTCTCAATTTTAGTATTATTAAATGCACTTTTTACATTTAATAATGTTGATCATAAGTGTAACGTTTAATCAAAGAAGAAAATTTGTTCTAAAAACTTTTTTTGTTTGTTTTTTTTGTTACAGATATGAATGAAAATGCATGAAAGAAGTGAAAGAATAATTTGCACCTTGTCAAAAACTCACCATCAACACCAGAAGATAGAACATTTATTTATTTTTTTGGTCTGGTATTCTTGCCACTGCTGACCACAGGGTTTCATCTTGTGATTACAGTGAGGAGAGATTCAATTTGAAATCATATTATATCTATCTGGTGTGCAGTGTGTATTGTGTGTGGTTCTCTGTCTGGTTGGGGAGTAAGATTTTGGGTCCACAGAGGACAGGCAGAGGATGAATAAGTGAAGAGTGGAGCTATAGCAGAGATGTAAAGATTTTCTTAGAGGACTGCGTTTCAAATCTCAGATTATTGAGTAGCTCTTTGTTTGACGGGCTGACACCCCAAATGAATGCTCTCAGTCCCATACAGTAAATTTTTTACACCTTGGTGGATAGCATAAAACTCATCCAGCCTCAGAAAACAGAGAGAGAGAGAGAGAGAAAGCGTAAACTCTCAATCCTTTTTAATTCATCAAAGCACCTTCTAAATGAGGGGCTCAGTTAAACTTTTATACCCCACGAACAAGGCAAACAGCAAAGACAAGTTGTGGGGATTTTTTTTTTTTTTTTTCGATCTTTGGTATGCCCGTCTGAGATTCATTAGGTTTGGAAGGCACGGGCTGAAAGGGGTGAGAGGTAAAAAAAAAAAAAAGGGAGAACAGAAGAGAGAGAAATAAAGAATGATGACCGATGCATCTTTAGACAGATGGTAAGGTAACACCATCATTTCCTATGCTTCTTGACATTCACTGTATGATTGGTAGCTTTTGTGAGCTCTCAATTTCTCCATATACATGGTTGTCTTTTTTTTTGTTTTTTTAAATACTTTGTTGACAGACTCTCCTCTGAGGCCTATCAGATCCACCTCCAGCAGACAGACTGTTTATTTCCTTTCTCCAAACATGTTTTTATACTGATTGTATAATTATATCAATCCATTGCTCAATGTGACATTTGTATTACTGTGTTTAGGAAGTCTTGGAACATCCATGGGACAATCCAGACAGGTATTTTTACCCAAAAGAACATTTTTAAAGGCAGTCATATGAAATCCTGTTACCATCTCAGAGTAAAAATAAAAACGATGTTCATGAGATTATTTAAAAAAAGAAATACAATCACATTGCAAGATAATAAAAGGCATGAGATATTAAGTCACAATTTTTACAATTCCTGTACTGTACTGAACAGTATAGGATGGCACAAACAATAGCAATGCTGAGATCATGGTTCGAATCTCAGAGAATGCATAAACTGATAAAATCTACATTATACCCCGAATGCAGTGTAAGTCGCTAGGATAAATGCATTTGCCAAACGAGTAAATGTAAATGTCAAAGAAAAAAAAAGTCACATTGTGAGAAATACAATTGATATTGTCAGATAAAAAGCCACAATTATGAGATATCAAGTCACAAATATGAGAAATAATTGCAATTGTGAAATAAAAAGCTGCAATTTTGAGATAATAAATCATAAAAGGGAAAAAGTCTAAAGCTGTTTTAACTAAAAGCTCTGACTTTTTTTTCTTTGCACTGACATATCTTAAAATTATGTACACCAGTAATGTTTTTTTTTTTTTTTTCCTTTTTGTTTTCTTTTTTTCTCTAAAGCATGTTTATAAAAGCTACTTAAATGTCCTAATTGAACTAAGGCCTAATCCTGGCTTAAAGGGTTAGTTCACACAAAAATGAAATTTCTGTCATTAATTACTCACCCTCATGTATTTCCCAAACCCATAAGACCTTTGTTCATCTTCTGAACACAAATTAAGATAACCTTATTGTTATGAAGCGACAAGAATACTAAAGAACGACTTTATTCAACAAATTCGTCTCTCCCCTGTCATTCTCATATGCTATTCACACTGCAGCACTTCCAGGTTCTACGTCAGAACGTCGTCTAATTAATGGCTGGCTCCTGTGTCAGCATCACATACATGCGTTGTGTTGCTCACGTGTTCAGCTTCGACCAATACTGAGCCAGCGTTCGGATGTAAACACGGAAGCCTGCAGTGCATTCACTACTTCAACTGTGTATGACACCAGTTCAAATTGTTAAATAAAGTTGTTATTTTGTTTTGTTTTTGCACACAAAATGTATTCTCATCACTTCATAACATTAAGGTTGAATCACGGTAGTCACATGGACTATTTTAACAATGTCTTTAATACCTTTCTGAACATCAAAAGGTGCAATGACGTTGCTGCCAATGTATAGTTCATAAACCCTTGGATTTCATCAAAAAATCTTAAATTGTGTTCCAAAGAAGAACTTCTTCATCTTACGGGTTTGGAACAATATGAGGGTGAGTAATTAATGACAGAAATTTAATTTTTGGGTGAACTAACTCTTTAACCTAAGCCCTGTCTGTGAAACCAGGCCATAGTGTAATATAAAGTAACATTTACCTTCTTATTTTCAGCTCTGAGGCAGATATTGTTTGCCATACTTATGTGTATTTGCAGTTTGTAGAAAATATTCATGACTTAGTTTCCCTATAAATGTTGTGTTAATATGCACAGAAACTCTATACTCTTTGTCTCACTATGCCAAACCAGATCGTTTACTTGAAGAGAGAAGATTTAACTAGCATGTTACAGAAAGGTAACATCCAAGAATGTCATTCAATATTTCTAACAAACAAATCTGAAAAATAAACGATAAAAATGTGGTCGTTAACCTCCGGCACAAGATAGTCCCATCTTCCTTTAGGAAGCCCCCACCTCTTTTTCCTCTTTTCTCGGTCGCTCTTCTTGTCACATTTCCTGCTGCTGTCTGAATGTGAGTGGGGCGCAGGGGTCAGGTAGCTCAGCTCCGTGATAACCCCTCATAAGAACCGCCAGCACGGCTGACACTCACCATATGGCCCTCTGACCCTGTCTCCTTGGGAACAGGACATGGCACAGGAAGGAGAACACTGCTGGAGAGATTTGTACTCGGTGGAAAGGAATGGAAAAGATATGTATGGATAACTTGGAAAAACTGGGAACATGACGATAAGCACTTTCGGAAAGCAACATGGATTGTGTTAATGTAGTTCACAGCTGAAACGCTTGTTGACTGACGATAAGGACTTTAAACATGGCTACTCAAGGCTGCTGTTTGCAAATGCATGGTGCTAATGAAGTTCATTGTGGGAATTAGTCTTTTATCTTTGGAATTGCAATCGATAGTTGCACACGTGCACAAATGCACATACGTACGGACTATCTGGACGGTTCCCTTGGGTTGAGGGCATGAGGAGGGGAATGTGCAGTCTGGCCTTATTAGAATGCTCCATGTGTGATGAGAAGAGAGGAGCAGCAGCTTTCCCAATGCAGACCCCACGTCACATGCAGGCAGTGCCGCTAGACAGGGGCCACTGCCCCCTAACCCCTCCTTCCTCCTGGGAGATAGTCCAGGTCTGCTTTCTGTCACGGTGTCTTCCACACCACACCCCAGGGGGCCACACGGTGTGGGAACCCGGTGTTTTAAACCCCATCGTTCTGTGAGGGAAACGGAGAAAGGAGAGAGTGATATTTCTCCTGAATCAGGGACTCTTTCCTTTTTGTCAGTTTGCCATTGTCTATCTCAGCCTTCTCTGGTATTTGCCTCATCTCCCTCTTTCCTTTGGATCAATAGTGTTAATTGGTCTGCTCTGTCAGTCCTGCATTGATTGTGACCACTAATAAAAGAGATATTGATTGGCAGTTTGTTTAACATTGGCCTGCGCACTGCACACTGCCCTCTAATGCTATTCCTACAGCAACCTTTTCCTGTTTCCAGCACTTCTTAATGTCATAAATTATGCTGGTCGATTAGGGATATTTTTTGTGACTTTTTTTTGTAGATTTAGAAAAAAGATAACTTGGATGGCAGCCTATATTTTAATATAATGATTTTAATTTTCTAAAATATTTTCTCTATTATTGTATACACTGTAAATAATGTATTGTTTATGAGAGGGAAAAAAGGGAAAAGGCCTGTTAATTGGTCCACGGTAAAAAACTGTAAATTTTAACATTGTAACATTAACATTGCATTGTATAATCACTACTGTAAAATACTGTTAAATTTGTTTTTTTGCAAGTAAAAACTGAATTATAATTTGAAAACAGTGACACATCATATATTATATTTTTATTTAAATATGTTTGTTTTTTATGTACATTAGAGTGTTTTGTGTTAAATTCTCTGTTATTTAGTTCATGTTTATTGGATTGTTTTAGTCAGGTGTGTTAGCCTGATGGAGTTTTGTCCTTGTATGACCTTGTAAGTTTAGGCTTACAACTAGGGTTAGGTGCTTCTATATCATTTCTGTCTGATTTTAGGGATAAGTAAGTTATGGGTAGGGTTAGGGGTAGGGATAGGGTTAAGACTAAATTTTCACAGTGACCATGCACCATCACGAGTATTGGCCTTGTTTTACTGTTCACATACAATGAACTCATCATGTTGTTTCTTTTGCACCACCTGTATTACTATAGTTGTTATGAGTACCTTTTAAAGGTAAAAAGCTGATTTTGTAGTTCAAGTAGATTGGTAAACTAACATTCTATATACAGTGTTAGGGGTAACACATTACAGGTAACGCGAGTTACATAATCAAATGACTTTTTCCGAGTAACTAATAAAGTAACGCATTACTTTTATATTTACAACAAAATATCTGAGTAACTTTTTCAACTGAAGTTGCTTTGTTTTCCCATTTATTTTCTGAAACCTATCCTGTCCCCATGTTGAGAGAAATTGAATGTAAGCTTTGTTTGTGCTGTGTAAACATGATGGTTACAGATTATTGTAGTTCTAGACTAAATATGAGCATACATTTACTCATCTCACTTGCACAAAAACAGATTCAGTATTCCTTAAAATGAATAAAATCAGTGGAATGCAAATTCCGAATATTTCGCAAACCTGCAATAATTAATGTTAAATAATAGAAATATACTTTTTTTCTCCTGCATGCTATTCTTCTGTGATTCCGAATTGCAGCACAGCTCAGATGTTTGTTTCACTCTAAAAAATGCTGGGTTAAAAACAACCCAAGTTGGGTTAAATATGGACAAACCCAGTGATTGGGTTGTTTTAACCCAGTGGTTGGGTTAAATGTTTGACCCAACCTGCTGGGTAGTTTTATTTAACTCAACTATTGTTTAAAAATGACTATATGGCTGGCTTAAAATGAGCCCAAAATATGTTGTAAATTAAAAATCAGACACACAATTACTAGAGGCAACAATAATATCAAAATTTGAAAATTCATTAAAAAGCAATTTAATACATGTTTATTATTTAATTATTATTAATTAAACATATTAATAAATGTTAATTTCCAACCTATTTTGGGTTCATTTTAAGTGATCAATAAAGTAATTTTTAAACAGTTGAGTTAAATAAATCTACCCAGCAGGTTGGGTTTAAGATTCAACCCAACAGCTGGGTCAAAACAACCCGATCGTTGGGTTTGTCCATTTTTAACCCAACTTGAGTTGTTTTTAACCCAGCATTTTTTAGAGTGTTGTTTGAGCTGCGCTCTCCACTATACAGACATAAAACTTGCTTTTCCTTCAGCCTAAGGGCCTTTACATTTGCCAATAAAAGAACAAACAAATAACCCAGCTCAGATGAGAAAAAGTAACACAAAAGTAACATAACGGATTACTTTCCATAAAAAGTAACTAACGCAATTAGTTACTTTTTTAGGGAGTAATGCAATATTGTAATGTATTACTTTTAAAAGTAACCAACACTGCTTATATATGGTCATGGTTATAAGTTGTAAAATACACCAATAAGCCATCCTGTAATACGTACTAACACTAATTTATACTCTATGAGGGCATGGGGAAAGTGAAAGTCCTCTGTGTGTCCCCTGAGTCTGTGTGAGGACTTCAGAAACAGTCTTAAGTACTGTACTTCATAGATTTAATTATCTCCATTAACTATTCAGTGATCAATAGAGTTAGTTTTATCCAATCGATAGGTGCCCAACCACCAGAAGGACAATGTGCATAAGTTAATATTTGCATTTGAAAGTGGCTGATGTCACATTCCCCATTGGAAATCCATAGCGTTTTGTGCAGCTGTATCTTATGCGTCTGTGTTTATGGCTGGCCGCTATTGATTCAGCCCACTGTATTTACTGCCGGGATGGTGCCGTAGGTTTTAATTGTCAGAATGTTTTAGACCCATCACACATTCTCTGCTCCTCTTACCTCACTCCTCACACCTCTGTCATCTACGTCCTCTCGCTTTCTCTCACTTCTGCCAATTTCCTATCTCTCTTTCTATGTCTTTCTCCCCGTCTGTTATTTGGTTTAATCCCTGTGGTATGGAGAAACTGATTTCCAAGCAGAATCCTCTTAATTTGCTTACTGTGTGTGTGTCTGTGTGTCAGTGTGTATATGAGGAAGAGAATGTGAGTTTTATTTAAATGGATACCTCTACGAACCCGAGGGAACAGCTCCAGTCACTTCTAAGTGTGTACAGCTGCTTATTGAGGCCTGTTCCCAATGGATTTGTGTTTGTTTACTAACTAATTTTCTGATGTAGTAGTTTTTTTTTTTGTTGTTGTTGTTTTTTTTTCCTTTTCCTGATCTCTCAGACAAGACCTTCACATTTGACATTTCAACATATGTTCAGGCAAAGCTATTGCTTTGATTTTATACCCATTCGTTTCATAAATCATTTGATCTTTGTATAGTCATTTTTTTCCGATTTTCAAATATATTTGGTCCCACTTTATATTAGGTTTATTTAACTATGTACTAACATTTAAATTAATCATTTGATATAATGCACTTATTGTGTATATGTTTTTACATTGTACTTATATTTATAAAAATATGTATTTTTTAAAATATTTAGATTCTATAATATTTAATAGAACCAAACTTATTGCACAGGTTACAATTTAAGTCATTTTTAAAGGTCAAGTAGAAATAGATCCCTGCATAATGAAAAATAAATCAAAATGAAAAAAGATTTTATTCTTGTTTTTTGGATGAAGTAATGTTCTGTATTGATGTAGAAAGTATTGACGCACAGGTAATGGATTATACAAAGTCATAAATTCATCTGTCTTATTGACTAATTACAGTTTATGATGGAGGCATCAAAATGTATTGATTAGAAATTAAGTTAAATGGCCCCCTACTGTAATTTTCTAAATTGTGTAATGATATTAAAGATAGGCCTTTTTTTGTTTGGCTTTGTCCAAAACTGAAGCAGCTATTGATTTGTAAAATTGGTATAGATATTTTTGCGTAAATGCTATAGACAATCTGTCTCTCATGTTTTGAATGGTGGAAATATGTTAAATTTATTTTACATATTTATATATATATAAATATGCCATGGTCTGACCAACACAAATATATATATATATATATATATATATATATAATATATATATTTTTGTGTTGGTCAGACCATTTCTCAGATATGGTTATGTTGCTAGAATAACATTAGTCAGAGAGGCTAAAGACACTTCGAAAAGTGAGTCTAGTTTAAATTGCTCCCTGCTGTGTTTTTAATCTGCTAAAAATCAATAGAGCTTTTACTGTCACTCTGAATGGGAGGCAACGTGTATTGATGTCCAGATGTCATTCGGAAAGGATTTGAAGCCTCTATTCCTCCTTCTTTCACAGGGGATGGTGTGATATATCAGTTCATTCTGTCGTTTATTTTTAAGAGAGTTAGTAAAGCTTTCTGCTGTGTACTGCAGAGTGCAGGATGTTGGGCCTTGCTAGCGTCTCTTTAACGTGCCTGGTTTACACAACAGAGCTTATTTTAAAGCCTTTTATTGATGTCCGTCTAAAAGAAAGCTCTTTAAATGAATACAGTCTTAATGGGTTATCACTGTAAGCTCTTACACGTAGCTTGGCTCGCACAGGGCGAAGGCAATTTATTTGGCAATTCAATCAGAGGAGAGAAAGTTTTACATGATTCAATAAGGCTTTCCGGCTGGCAAGTCTCTCTGAAGGAGTAAGGTAAGGGAGAAAGACATGGGAAGGAGACTGAAAAGGAGGAAGAATGGAAGAGGAATGAATAAATTAATGTAGTAAGGACAGATGGATGATCAGAAAAAGTGAGAAATAGCCTTATAGGCTTATGCAAGACAAAAATAGGCATATACATGCACTTTAAAAGTTTAATTGTAGTCAGAAAGCAATAATTCATCTTTCTTAAAATGTCATGTAAATGTTTTAGTCCAAATAAAATCATACCAGTCTAGTTTTGTGAAGTTGGGCTAACAGAGCTAGCTAGAGTTCTCTTGCTCTAGCTTACGCTTGCTCTAAAAGACAGGGTCGACATGATCTTTCAAATATTCACTTAAGCATTATGTCATGTATAGTTTTACAGAGAGATGAAGACTATGGCCATTTCTCATTATGCATTCTTAAGCGTTCTTGCATCCTTGTGTTCTCGTACTACATTATCATCCGTCAAAGTCCGGTTACAATACTCAAGAATGCAGAGAACATGAAAGCACCCGGATGTGTTCTTGATATCGAGGATGCATCGAGTCCAGACTTGAGAGAATCGAACTGTTAAAGCCCCCCTGTAGTCAATTATTTTATCCCTTAAAACTCATCTTTGATCACCAAAATGATATATTTATCCCTTAAATGCATACATTGGGTCTTTAGTGACCCGGGACGTCATTCACTACCCTCCTCCTTGTATTTTTTAAAATTAGACATCAACCTTCTTGGTATTCCTCAATCAATTCATTATAAAGAATATAACAAGAACAAAATCATAAAATTATAAAAGAACGTCTATTTTTGTATTCATTTTTTGTAAAAATTGTATAGGGTCGCTAACGACCCGAGGTATGTATGAGTGTACATATATTTTTTCTGCACAACAATAATTTAATCTTAGATGACGGAATAAGTGCAATTCACCTTTATTCCACAAGGTAGCAATGTCTGATACACAATGCTGAAGTGACGACTTATTTAGACAGAAAACGAAATAATAAGAAAAACATGAAATGGCTCAGCGATTTACTGCAGAGCAAGTACTAAACGCAATGAAATATGACTGTAACTGTTACTGAATGCATCTGGTGAAGCTGTTAGCAATCGAAATGTTGATTTTGAAGATGATGAAAATTATATAGTTTTGAGAACACGTTTGAGATTGTGAATGGGCTCATTTGTGACCTCAAACATAAAAATAGCCTATTATTTGCTGAATTTACTGGGAAATGAGCCCTGATGAGGACAGTGATGATGGCATAAAATATCTGCTCAAATGGAGCCCTTTCAAGCTCCAAAAGTTACCAAAATATGCTTTATTTTATTCTTCTATAATTGTTACTCTAATATCAGAGGAGTTTTATATTATCGCAACAGGTAGAGATCCTTCTGTGTTAGATATTGATCCGGGTCGATAGAGACCCGAATATGTAAGAATGATTGGTGAAACAGTCATGCATTTAAGGGTAAAAAAAAAAAAAAATCAAGTGAAAAAAATTTCTTCATGCCTTAAAATAGCTTGAATGTAACTCTACACCCTTGGCTCATTCAATATACATGGATAATTGAATATGCAAATTAGCCCCGCCTCCACTCGCTCACACCAGCTCATAGAGTCTGTTGCTGTAGTGACGAGCAATTTGTTATTTGTGTTGTGGATATTTAAGAAAAAAGCTTTACTTCACTTTGTATATTCAGTTTAACAGCTGTGCAAATGAACTGCTCACCTATTTTCTGACACTTAAATTGTGTTTTAAATTATGAATTGGTAAAACGCCTTTCCATGAATCCACTTGCATTTGTTTGGATTGCTCTCTCACTGAATCACCTAAAGCAATTTCTCAGTAAAACAGACAGTATCAAGAGAACAAGCAGCCGTTTGCCTCTGTGAACATGCACTAAATGGATGTTTGACAATTTTGTTGCTTTTTGGAGTTCAGATTAAAAAAAAAAAACATTCAGATGAAATCCTACAGGCGCCCGTGCCTTCTCCATATGTGATATAAATGCACATCCTTGAATGAGCACAGATTTCCAGCGTATTTACTTGAACTTATCAGGTAGGCTAATATCTATGGTTTTGATCCATTCCAGAGCTCTCTCAGAACTTGACGTGCGATTCCACACTGAATGCACATGAATCACGGTTACATGCACACGCACACGCTCAGAGCAATATTGTTTTTAGCTATGTTTTATAGTATTAAAATATTACGAAGGACAACATGAACTTGAACATGAACATGAACCCTTGCTACGGTTCTGTCATTAATTTATATTAATTAATATAGATAGCCTTTTGCTTTACATTATCAAACAGCTAATAATCTGTTGCTAATGTTACACACACGGTTCCTGTTCTTCATCTCAGAGTCAGTCAGCTGACTTCTAACAATCAGTATCCTTACAAATGCTTTGAACAACTCAGAATGTCAGTGGAGAAAGGCTTATAGTTCATCATAACATCGTAATAGACTTGCTATATTGATAAATCGACACAATTTTTCATATCAAAAAAAAAATTTACCAGGATAACCTGGCTTCTCTTGAGACTTTCCTGCTTCAGTGCAGTCATAGTTAATGATATGCTAAAGCTTGCCAGCACGTTGTTTTGATTGGTTACAGGGTAGTCTGTGACATCACAAACACCCACGATTTCAAACCTCGGGTTTTAGACTGTCTTTGGTTTACTGCAGTTTCAAACATAAAAATACTCAGCAAAGGTGCTGACTGAAATTTGCACATGGTTTGTCTTGAAGCAAACAACATTAAAAACTTGATTTTCACCACAGGGGGTCTTTAAGTTATTGCGGGCGGACGACGTACGGAAGCCTGTAAGCTTTTAAACTTCTCTTGTTCTCACTCAAGAGATTTCCACTTAAAGCTCACAAATATGTGATAGCTCATCAAAGTAAACATTCGTCGTTTCGTCTGGTATACTTTTAATAAAGTTATGAATACCTTGAGAAATCCAGCAGTACTTTTTAATTGGCATATTTAAAAAAATCTTATTGTCGACACTTAACATTAAATTTACTTACTCAAAATAAAAAAGATATCAAATAATAACAACAATGTAAGTATTTTATGGTGTGCAAATAGCATCCCTTGTTGGCAAATGCTATTTACACTAGCCCCGCCCACCATTGTCTGGTTGGGCCACTCAGGTTTTGATGAAGATGCACAAAATTTAACATCTTCAGTGGCGCAGCAGTAGAGTAAAATCTGGCTTTTAATATGATCGGCGCGGGTGTACCTAGTGTACATAGCATATTGTTAAGAAAATGCTCTTATTGTCACTTAATGTAAATAGCATCTACAGTTATTTGCACTTAGTGTAAATATTCTATCACTAAGAAAATATGCTATTTTCACTTAGTGTAAATAGTATCGAATTACATCTATCTGTATTTGCACTTGGTGTAAATAGCATCTATTTCTATTTGCACTTAGTGCAAATAGCCACTGCCAATATTTTAATAGGTTATGACATCTATGATGTTATGTCTTATTTATTGTGCATTGGATGGTGCTGTCTTACTGCCTAATATGTGCTGAACGTTCAGTTGAGCAACAAGATCGCAGCACATCTCATTTCTCACATTCTGTGTCCTTCTGAGTGGAAGTCTGGCAAGACCGGACTCCACGAGAACGCAAGTCCTTTATTCGCGTTCTTTGAGTTGAGAGACAGCCCGTAACTTGACTTTGCAAAATCCTGCTGTAGTTTATTATAACTGTTAATGTTAATTGGAGGGGAAAGCAGGGGAGACCAACTCTAACATATAGCCATTGATACACATAAAGTGAAACAGGATAGACCCTTTCGCTCTTGTGTATGAAGCTTTCATTTCATCTATATCTCACTTTCTTCTTCCACTTCTCTCATTTTTGACTCTTCCAGATCCCAGAGTATTGTTGCATGGGCTGGTGGGTACTTGGAGGCCTATAAAACTGTAAGTCTGCCTGGATGAGTTTGGCCTGTGGGACTCTGCTGGTGGCCCTCTGTCTCTTTCTCCTTTCCTCTGAGCCCGCTGCCTTTGTCATTATTTATTTAACCCTTAAGTGTTTAAAACGGAGAGGTCTGGGGGGACCAGGAATAGCTGATGAAAATATTCCCAGATACACTGCAGGGCAGGAGGGAATCATTTATTTTCTTTTCTTGAATCTCGACAAAAAAAAAAAGAAGAAAATGTGAAAAGTGAATGAAGCATGGATATAGATATAATAATGCTGTGTATAAATGTGGTGATGTGTCATAAAGAAGCTAATGTGACAGGAGAACGAGATGAGGGGTCGAGAGAGTATCATATTGTCTGAATGTCTGTGTAATGGGAGATCCACATGAATAACTGATCTTTGACTGGAGGGTCCCCATAGGGGCATCACTGGCCTGAAGCGATTGGCCTTTGAGATAACATCGTCATCAGACACCCTCAGGTCAAAGTTCACCCCAGGGACCACCGAATAGGCCACTGCTTTTGTTAACCAGCTTGAGTTTGGATGTCTTATAGAAATGTCTTATCAGTCTTGTCAGAGATGTGCAATGATTTATTGTCTGTTTATGTTGGAACATCTAAGATCATTACTCTGTTACCAGTGCAGCACTGTCACTTATTGAATTTTGCAATCAAAGGCCTTTAAGATTTTGCTAACACAATACAATAAGGTTTAACATTAGTTAATGCATTAGGTATCATGATCAAACAATGAACTTCATTTTTACAGCTTTATTCATATATATTAATGATAATTAAAAATATATTTTATTGTTATTCATGTTGGTTCATAATATATTAATGTTATTATTTATGAAAGTTAAAATGTTACAAATGTATTAATATATGTAGAAAAAAACATAAACATTAAAAAAGATCATAAATAATAATAAATGCTGTAAAATATTAAATTCAACATGACATAATGCAACTACACTGTCAGAAAAAAGTTATGGGGCAGTACCCTAAGGTACAAAAGTGAAAGGGTACATCTTTGTACCTTACTTAGCCCTAAATGTTGCATATTAGTACCTTAAAGAAACATAATAGTACATTAAAAGTGCATATTTTTACCTTAAAGGTGCCCTAGAATCAAAAATTTAATTTATATTGGCATAGTTAAACAACAAGAGTTCAGTACATGGAAAAGACATACATTGAGTCTCAAACCCTTTTGCTTCCTCCTTCTTATATATATCTCATTTGTTTAAAAGACTTCCTGAAAACACGCGGATCTCAACATAACACCGACTGTTACGTAACAGTCGAAATCATTAATGTCCCATGTTCAAGGCAGTAGACAAGGAAAGGCAGTATCAACGTCTGGATCTGTGCACAGACAAGGTAAGCCAGCAAGAACAACAGCGAAAAATGGCAGATGGAGCAATAATAACTGACATGATCCATGATAGCATGATATTTTTAGTGATATGTGTAAATTGTCTTTCTAAATGTTTCGTTAGCATGTTGCTAATGTACTGTTAAATGTGGTTAAAGCTACCATCGTTTCTTACTGTATTCATGGAGACAAGAGAGCCGTCGCTATTTTCATTTTTAAACATGTGCAGTCTGTATAATGCATAAACACAACTTCATTCTTTATAAATCTCTCCAACAGTGTAGAATTAGCCGTTAGCTACAGAGCATAGCCTCAAACTCATACAGAATCAAACATAAACATCAAAATAAATACTTTACTCACATAATTCGAAGCATGCATGCAGCATGCATGAAGAACATCTTGTAAAGATCCATTTGAGGGTTATATTAGCTGTGTGAACTTTGTAAATGCACTGTAATATAGACCCCTTAAAAGTTTCTAAACATTGCAACGTTTTCTGGTGGGCAGGGCTTAGCTGGAGGTAAAAAGAGACGCTGGACTCAATGTTGACAAGCATAAGCTAGCATGTTTTAGGAGGGATTTATTAAACATAGATGCAGAAGAAGGTTCAGAACTGTCCGAATATGTACAGTCACTGACTTAACTTAAGTTTTGGATATTTCCTAGACAACATATGAATTAATTTCAGATGGTTCAGATGGGGAATTTTGTCAAGGCTTATTGTCTAATGTAACCTAACGCTGGGCTAACTATGATTATGGCTAGCAATGTGGATTATTTTAAGAGACCATTCAAAGGATGGCACACACATCTATCGATGTATGTTTGTTTAACATTTAAGCTACCTAGTGCGCTGAAAGTTGGCGACTTTCACCTATAAAACAGAAACTTGCTGATTTGTACTAGATAAAATAAACACACCATTACGTATGCATCGATTATTTTACCTGATATGAAGTGTGCACTGTAAACACAAGTATTATTTATGATCGTCTCCGTCCAGTCTGTACGCCGTATTGCATTCAACCACAATTATATTTTTTTTGGATTTCTGTAAAAGAATGTCTGCCGGGATCTGGTAAAACTTTAGTTTTGAACCAAAAGTCCTGTTCCTTCTATTCTGGCAGCCAAAAACACAACAAGCAACATTTTAAAGTCAAAACCTCAAACCTTTAGCGCGCCTGCTATTAGTTCTTCCTTATGTTTTGCCTCCAGCTAGAGCGGTGACGTCACAATGACGTAGGCGATTAAGGGGTCTATAGTCGAGAGCTCGTGTGGCAGGGAGCACGTGATTTAAAGGGGCGGCGCTGCCAAAATCAGTGTATAGTTAATGATGCCCCAAAATAGGCAGTTAAAAAAATTAATTAAAAAACATCTATGGGGTATTTTGAGCTGAAACTTCACAGACATATTCAGGAGACACCTTAGACTTATATTACATCTTGTGAAAAAGCATTCTTGGGCACCTTTAAAGGTACATATTAGTACTTTAAAACTACATATTAGTACCATTTTACCTTTGTAACTTAGGATACTGCAGTGACAAGCACCAAATACCTTTTTTTCTGACAGTGAATGTTAACGAATTGAACCTTACTGTAAAGTGTTACTAGTATTTGCATCCTGTACGATTTTGGATTACATACTGTACCTTTAAAAAGTTTGAGGATGGGAAGATTTTTATTATGTTTTCGTCTTATGCTCACCAATGCTTTTTTTTTTTATTATTAAAAATACAGTAAAATAGTAATATTGTGAAATATTATTGCAATTAAATGTTATTTCAGCAGCCAATACTCCAGTCATGATCTTTCAGGAATCGTTCTAATGCTGATTTGCTGTTCAAGAAACATTTCTTATTATTAATGTTGAAAACAGTTGTGCATTTGTTTCTATATTTGTGTTGAAATTATTTGTTCAGGACTTTGATGAATAGATAATTTATTTAAAATCTTTTTTTACATTATAAATGTCTTTACTTTTGATTAATTGAATGTGTCCTTGCTGAATAATAATAATAATAATAATAAAACTTTCTTACCTCAAACTTTGGATCCAAATGTTATATCAAATTAAGATGGTATCTCATACATGGCCTTCTAAGTTATTTAATTCTAAACCATTATTTACACTAAATTATGTTTATGTGGTGATTTTAGGATTTTATGATGTAATACAGGTACAAATGAAATGACACAGGCATTAAATGACTCCTCATTCACCATTAGACTAAAACATTTCAAGGAAGTGCTCTTCAGTATTTTTCAGCATGCTCACAAATGGGTCACACACCCTATAGGGACCTTGCTGGTTTCCCCGTTCACTCTCCTTTTCAGTCTCTATTTTTTTGTTTGGTCTTTTACTTTATATTGATTTTGTATTGTCCAATTTTGGTTCTCTTGCTCTCTCCTGCTCTCTCTTTCTCTCGTGCCTTCTCCTCTCAAGTTTACAAAAGCTGGGCCTCAGTTAGAGCATCTGTGAGAATAAAGTGCCTCATCAGGGAATCACACTCACTCATGAAACACATCAAAAAATGATGACACAAACCTGTACTGATCAAAAGAGGTTTGAAGTAGTCTGGCGTTTGTGTGTGCATTGATGCCAGCTGAGATTTTGGTGCAATGCCTCCACTCTGAATAGACAGAAATAAAATGCACTTAACAATGATTTAAATGCATTTTTTATTTACTGTTGCTTATGGTTTGGCATGCAAACAGGCCAGGGTTTTGTAGATGAGTCAGTGAAACAATATTAACAACTGAGAGCACTCACTTTTTATTGCATTCTAGAGCAGAGCTGACAACGTTGACTTCCACTGCAGCGTCTCATGAAACGCACATCCAGTCAATAGCCTTAAATCTGTGGAGAATTTAAGCTGAAAATTAAAGGAAGTCAATAAACTGCATTGCAGATGGGATATTTAGATTAAACTGCACTTAATGTAATTTCTACACAATGCAGTGTTGCGGAGCCCCTTATGAATTGCCCATTTTTCCAGTTCTATATGCTAGGCTAAATGGCTTCTGTCATATCCTGCTAAGCCTAACCCGGTAAAGGTTATTAATGGGAGCAATAAAGGGCAAATTATACTGTGAAAGCAATGAAAAAATAAATATCTAGAGTCATAATGTGCATTTGTTTGTTTACCTTTAGTTGGTTATTGCTTGTGCTGTGTGCTATTGGTAACTGTCTGAGATGTGACAGCAATGTTGTTGTTTTATTCTTTGAAAGGCAAAAGCTAATTTTCATTATCTTCTATTACTTTTTACAGGATCCCTGATGGAGGTACATTTTTAGCACACCAGAAGCGACTAGCCAAACATTAGAATTATTTATCTCCTCCATTATATCCTGTAATTACTGCATAGGTTTTTATAAAGAATTAGTCTTCTGTAAACTAGCATCTGAAACTTCTCAGCTGTCACACACACTCATGCAGTACAGTATATACTCTGAAATAGCCCTTAATCATATCCTCCTTCTCTCTTATAGCGAATGAACCTTATCAACAGTCATTCTCCGGGGCAGACACAGCAGTGTGTATTGATTCCCCTCCTTCTCCATAATGAACTACTCAGCACAGCTTTATCACAGGACCATGCCGCCATTGGCTGGTGGTAATATGAAATTAGGCAGCATGCAACCAGCCTGTCAGTATCGATTTCCCCACCCAGATTACTTGTTACAAAAGAATAGAGCTGTCTGTGGCATAATTGAACAAGTTAACTCCTTGTCTCGTAAAATGTAAGCCAGCATTGATTCATAGGGACTTGGTTTTCACGCAGGATAAAAAGAAAAGGGGCGCTGTGTTTTATCTTGATGAGATGTTCGTGGAATGTGTTTTCCTTTTCTCTGTCCTGTGTTCCTTCACTGGCTTTCAGTGTTTTTTCTTGCTGAATTGCAAAAAAAGTAAATGGGATTTTGTTTGATGCTGTAGGTTTTCTTTCTGTTTTCTCCTGCGTGAGCCCTCAACCTATATTCTCCGTTATATTTGTTTTTTTATTTATTTACTGGTGTAACAATTAGCTTAACCAAGAAAGTCTATGTGTAAGAGGCAATAACTGCACAGATACATGTTCAGACACACATTCTATTACACACAGACGTCATCTACTGAGTTTCGCAAGTATAAGTCCAAATGTAACAAGGAAAAGAGAATTGGATTTTTCAGTTCATAAAATGAAATTTGAATTCAGTTGGCCACAACACACAGAAAGTTGAATTGGAATTTTGAATATGAATGAATGAATGAATGAATCAATAAATCAATCAATTGTTCTATCCTTCTATCTATCTATCTATCGTTCTATCTTTCTATCTATTCTATCTATCGTTCTGTCGTTTTATCTATCTTTCTATCTATCTATCTATCTAGTGTTCTGTCGTTCTATCTATCATTCTGTCCATCTGTCTATCTATCTATCTATCTATCTATCTATCTATCTATCTATCTATCTATCTATCTATCTATCTATCTATCTATCTATCTATCTATCTATCTATCTATCTATCTATCTATCTATCTATCTATCTATCTATCTATCTATCTATCTATCTATCTATGTAGTTAAGAATTAGTAATATTAATTTCTTTGGATTTTCGTTTTCATTCCACTTCCCTGCATTCAATTTTGAATTGCATTTCAATTCAATTCACTCCTGAAAACCATAATTCTGATATGAAGAAGAGCACCGGGAGGAAGGTGAGGAAACTAAAACAGAGAGAGAAAGAGCTGCGCCCCATAAAGCAGCTCTAAGCAGGTGAAGACTTTTTCCACACTGTTACTCCTGCTAATTACAGAACGGAGCTCAGTCAAGGGGAAAATGCAGTCTATCTGAACAAACACTCCAGAATCAGCCCTTCAGGCCTCGTACTAAACCACTCCTTTTTGTACAGTGTGGGGGGTCAGTAGGCAGGTTGGGAGGGGGGGGTTGTTGGGGGGTGGGGGTGATGTAAATTGTTTGATGAGCGTATGTAGCTCTTGTCGCAAGTCCAGATGCAGGCTAGATACAGTGTTTTCCCTCAGTGGGGTTAAGGGTTAATGAAACGCTCCCTCGCTCCCTGATTCTCCTCTTCTCCTCCCGGCATAGTGATAAGTAGCTAACCAACGGTGCCTGTAATTACAATCTTACAGAAACTGGCCAGATCTGTATATAAATCTCACCATCCAATTACAATGTGTAATAACTTTGCACTCAAGCTGGTAATGAGCTCTAATACTGCAGCATGTGATAATCCCCTCTGGATGCTGGCTTGATCAGATGTTGGCTTTGTAATTAGACTGGCAGAAAATCATTATTTCGTGTTCAGGAAAAAATGAGGTTGGTGGGAAGTTAATTTTGCTAGCGTTCTCTGAAGCGTAGACAAGAATTTAATGATTTAATCATGATTGTTAGCTATTTTGCAATCAATTTGTAATGATTGTGTCAAAACAGAGGGCTTTGCTAGGGAGAAAGACCTGGAAAGTGTCGCTGATATGGCATGTTAGTGTGTGTGCGTGTGTATGTGTGTGAGATCATATGCCAGTCATAAATTAATGAGGCTTGCTGTGATTTTTACATAATACAAAAAAAGTGTTTGTTAGTAAATACATATTTGATCTCTAGAATTTGAAGTTTTTAAAAAACAGTTAAGTAAAAAGTAAGGGGAAAGTCCATTTAAAAAATCTTAGGGGAAATATAAATTAAAAAAAAAAAAATTATAATAGGGGTGGGAGAAAAAAAATGTAGATTTTCCGATGCTTCGCAATTCTCTCTTCACGATTCTACGTTTAGTTGTTAACTGCAGATGCTCGATGGCATTATTTGTGCTTTAGAAACAGCCATAGTCTGCTTAGGCCTACTTTTAATTTCACTCAAACACAAAAACCCTTGAACCACCCATAAAATAGTCTTCCATCGAAGAGTTTGAAAAGATTGAAGTATATTACAAGGGCAATCACAGACTTTATTGCCGATATTCCAAGTGTTTTCTGTTTCCAGATGCTCTACGAAGGCATCATGTATGCTATTTGGAATGCAGTAAGCCTATTTCAAAACACAAATTTATTTCAAAAGCTCACGTGTGCTTTGTGTAGAGCGCACACAGCATGCGCCTGTGTGTACCTCACTTGCATCTCAAAATGCTTTTTTATGATGCTTAATTTATGTTAACACAGTAAGTTATGTCTTAAGGGTCAACGTGATTTTGCCAAGTAATATTTTGTTGATCCTGGAACATTTCTGTCTGAAAATTTCGTGCTAACCCTATCCCTACGCCTAAACCTAACTTACCCCTAAAATCAGAGGGAAATGATAGGTGAGGGAAATAATAGTCCCTAACCCACTGTTTGTAAGCCTAAAGTTGACATAAACTGTAAACTTGTCTCTCAAATCTGATTGGTTGATTGGAATGTTGTTCCAGGATCAACAAAGATGCTGATCAAGGAACATGATTTCACAGGCTACTTGTTCACCCATCAGTAATAGTCACACTCTAAAAAATGCTGCGTTAAAAACAACCCAAGTTGGGTTAAATATGGACAAACCCAGTGATTGGGTTGTTTTGACCCAGCAGTTGGGTTAAATGTTTGCCCAACCTGCTGGGTAGTTTTATTTAATTCAACTATTGTTTTAAAATGATTATATGTCTGGCTTAAAATGAGCCCAAAATAGGTTGGAAATTAAAAATCAGACACACAATTACTAGAGGCAACAATAATAATCAAAAGATGAACATATATTAATAAGCAATTTAATACATGTTTATTATTTAATTAATTTTAATTAAACATATTAATAAATGTTAATTTCCAACCTATTTTGGGTTCATTTTAAATGATCAATAAAGTAATTTTAAACATCAGTTGAGTTAAATAAAACTACCCAGCAGGTTGGGTTAAAGATTCAACCCAACAGCTGGGTCAAAACAACCCAATTGCTGGGTTTGTCCATTTTTAACCCAACTTAGTTTGTTTTAACCCAGCATTTTTTAGAGTGCATGCTCTTGACTGGAAAGCATTCAGAAACATAAAACACTTTTTGTTTATTGCTTGTATTTCTTTGTTCCTCTTTATTATTTATTTGCTTGTCTGTTTTGAAGTTATTTAGTTTGAAGCTACATGTATGAAGCCATTTACAATTTTTTTTTAATTTGTAATTATTTTTAAGAAGTAGCTTCTTATGAGTACATGAGTACTCATCATGAGTAACAGCAGTAGTTAAATAAGAAAAGTAAAGATAAATTTAACATTTAAAGTCTAATGAAATGTAAATATAAAAAATATAAAATGTCGATCAAGAAACGTTTTGACATCAGACCATGATTCCAACAATCAGAATTGGATCGGATTGTGAGCTGAGATTCTCACCCTTAATTTCTAACATAAAACATGTTGAAAATGCCAATTGCATTTATTACTGGTATTATTTAAGCTGATCTGTAATTTACCATAGACAATACCATAGCCTGAGATTGTTGGGAGCATGTGATTTCTGTGTTCTTTGAAGCAGTGTGATGTGAGCTGCTTGAAAATATCTGTACTCGCTCAGTGCTTCTTCTGAGGGGGCTGTGTATGTGTGTCGGTGTGAGATAGGACTAGATTAAACTATCCACTGCTGTTATACCCTCTACTCATCCTGATAATCTCGGGTGATTTGCACTGAAAAGCGTATCGATGCAGGACTTGCTGCTTCCCTCAGAGGCTCTACTCTATAATTGATACTGTTTTGAAGTTTTCTCCAGAGGCCCATATTTTTTCATCGAGTTGGTGCTTTTTGATCAATTATTATAAAGCGCTATCCTCAAATATTTGAGTGGACCCAAAATGTTATCCTGTCCATACAGAGTGCTCTATATTCAGAAACGCACTGCCTACGCTGACCAAACTTTCAGCGAATCATATAGTTTCAGATGGACTGATTTGGTTAAAATTAATCATAAATCATTTGTTCAGTTTAAATTTTGGTTGCACAACTTTCTATGCCTGTGCATGTGCATTAAATGTTAAAATACAGATCTTCGAGCATCACTTTTTGAGGTCAGCTAGCTGCTCCACCTTCTCTCCAGGATAGTCTCCTAAGAAAGCAGGAATGAAACAGAGTAGAAGCGAGAGGCCCTTGGGTCTTTCCAATGAATTGAGAGCGATCTAGATCTCAGTGCGCTCCTCCTCTGCAGCTCCTCACACCCCACTGCCCACCTGCTCAATACCCCACAACAGCTTTCAAGTGATCTTTGAAAAAAAAAAAAAAAAAATCATCTGCTCTTCCTCTCGTTTCTCGATAGCTTCATCCTCTCTCACACTCTTTTGCTCTCTGTTCTTACAGGAAACACATCCTGGTTGTGTCTTTTGAGCTATCAAAGGTTCAGCATTAGATTAATCATTAGGCTATTGGCTCTTGTATTTGGCTATTCCAACACAATGAATAAATAATATCTCTGTTAGCTCTGTCAGTCTAGAGACAGCAGAAATCGCTGTGGGCACATGACCTGGCACAGATCCGCTCCTCATAAATCTCTCCAAATCATACCCGCCAGGCACACTGGCATGGGCCCTCACCCAACTTACATGAAATATTACTGTCAACCTATAAAGATAATTAGGCTGGTCTCATCTTCTCCCCCCTTACAATTAAGTATGACCCCCTTGTGTTTTATGAGCTTTTGAATAAACCTCATACCCTCCCAGGACTCTCCAAAGAACGTACTACGGATAGCTTTGTGCCAGAGAATAATTACATCACAAAATAGATGGTATAATGTTTGCATTTGCCTTTTTTTTGTGTGTGTGCATGCATTTGCTTGTACAGTAACACCAAAATGTACAATGAAATAAATAATTCTTTTTTTTTTCTACTGTTTTGCAGTAATTTAACATGTGCAGAACACCTAAACACCCTCTCTCAGAGAAAAAAAAAAGTGCGCTATTAATGAAATTACATTGACATTTAAATTCAAACATGTGTGTGACATAATTGTTCAAATACTTTACTGTAAACACTGTACTGTCATTAATTCATAAATGCTGTTAATTCATTATCCACATCGTTTTGATATGACGGTTACAGTACATAAAGTGAAGTTATTATCTAGCAGATAATCCTTACACAATACACACATGCGTCAATGACACCTCTTACAGTATTTGACACACCATGATCTTTGAACAACTGATTTGCCATTATAATATTGTGTCTGTACAATACCTATTGTATACACACATTTACCAGTATAAAGTGATTCTGTTTTTCTGCTCCCTTTAAGTTTGTGCCATTCTGGGTTTAGAAGGCCTTTGGAAAGCACTGATTCATCTCCGTTGCCTGAGGCCTCTAATACTCCGATTTAGCTCACACATTCTGCTCTCCTCACTCTCACCATGACATATCAGACTGTCATTTCTGTTTTAGACTCTCTTATCTACTAGCGCTCTATCAGGGCAGAAGTAGGTCAGGACTCAATTTCCCCATAATCCCCATTATTTACCCTTGTATGAAACATATGCCCACTCTGCAACGATAGAAAGGCTTATTATAGGCTTGTAAAATGGAGATAAATGTGATGAAATGACTGGATTGGGCCAGGACAATGTGACAGAGCGAACATTGGATACAGTTATAACCGCTTTATCTCATCATGCCAGTTTTTCAACAGTTTTCAACTTTCACATTGATAACAGTGGCAGCATAAAGCAATGTCAAAGTCACACTCCAACACGTCTGTTTGCATGTGTGTGTGGTCAGTGAAGTAAATATGGTTATTCCCTTGCTGAGAAGTATAAAACAGAACAACATAAGTATATTGTGGGTTGTCTTGACAGCATCAACAACTGGACCAGGTCTATTTCTGCTCTCAGACATCTTATTTAGTCCAAGCTGCACATTAGTGTTGGGTGTGCACCATTAAATGCTTCCAGTTTGCTGTTTATGATGGTTCAGCCACACACTAGAGTTGCCCTGTCTGAATATGTCTGGATTTGTAAATATGCATATGTATATGCAATTTTGACATTTCTTTTGAATTTTGCCCTGGTGCCAAGCTTATGCCACCAAAGACAGAAACACATACAACAACTTGAGGGTGAGTAAGTGATGACAAACTTTTCACTTTTTTAACCCTTTAATTCACCCAAAAAGTGATAATTTTGTCATCACTTACTCACCCTCAAGTTGTTCCAAACCTGTATGAGTTTCTTTCTTCAGCTTAACACAAAAGAAGATATTTTGAAGAATGTTGGTAACTATTGATGGTAGCCATTGACTTCTATACTAAAAAAAAAATACCATGGAAGCCAATGGCTACCGTCAACTGTCTAGTTACCAACATCTTCTTTTGTGTTCAACAGAACAAAGAAACTCATACAGGTTTGGAATAACTTGAGGGTGAGTAAATGATGACAGAATTTTACTATCCCTTTAAGTGTCCAGCATATTCTTCATACTGCATGTATGTTGTTGGTGATATAAATGCAGTCTACCTATATGTTGAGGTTGAAGCTTATTTCATCAACCATGCAAGTAATCATATAAAAAGAGATTTAAATAAAACGGAGACTTGGAAATAATAACAGAGAGTGATTTTGAAGAAGACGGAAGAAGAGTGAGGAGAGCAAGACTGAGACTGAGAGAGAGGGAGCAGTGGAGAGGAGAGATCAGTTGAAGGTCAGAAGCAGGCAGTCTTCCATTAGCAGAGTCTCTGTTTACTCTCTGCTAGACCTCACTAGGGATTTGGTGGCATATGCTTGTGCCCCCGGCATCCCAGAAACGGCCCATTTAGCCAGGCAAAGGCAGGGGGGCAGGCTGGGGCCATGTCCCAGGGCACTGCTGCTGGGCAGCGTCATTTATCTAAAACCCTCCCTCACTGCCAAACACCTAGCGGAGCCTGCGGGATTCCCCTCTGCCCTCTGTTTAAGTACCATTACTGTCTGAATGTGTGTGTGTGCTTGTGCGTCATCAGTTTTTTTCAAAGTTTATGTTTTCTTGTTTTTTAAGGAGCAATGTCTATTTCCAATTTGTTGCAAATTTATTTTCAATTTCCTCTGGGAATGACAGAATAATGCAAAACCGATGGGCTCGTTTTCAATTAAAAACAAGTGATGCACATCTTTGGGGGAGAGGGGTACTCTTCTTGCGGATGTGTTAGTCTGATTTTTTTTCATCAAAATGATGAAAATGATCACACAAATATATTATTATATTTTCCTTTTATGGACATGTTCAAGAGACGAATCTTAAAGTTTGTCTTTTATGATCTCATCCTCATCAAGTCTAATTTATAAAAATACTTCTTAGGAGGAGGAGTACAGTGTATCAGTCCTGCCATTTATTTGAGTGTTGGTTATTAAGGAACAGAACAAGCTGTTTTAAATCATATCGGAGGGATCTTCATTAGCTTGCTCGTGAGTTCTATCTAATTTAATGCTTTCGGTCCACCTGACCCCCTGGAGAACCCTTATGGAGACTCAGGGCAGTGAACACTGGTGCGCAAGACTTCTTGACAGGACACCAGGGATGCTCAGATGTTACTCTAGAGGCACAGCTATACCTGTGTTTACCGTATTTTTGCTGAGGCTGTTAGCTGCAGCTTGGCTGTTTATTGCTACTGTGTGGCCTGTAAAGCTGTCACTTTTTATTAAGGCCTTAATGGACATGTTTTGTTGACATGTTTGTTCAGCTGCACAGCTTTCACAGTAGTATCTGTAGTAAGTCTTTGTTGGCAATAGTGTGTGAGTGTGGTACATCTTTTTCCTTCGTTATCCACTCTTAGATCCAAAAGAAGTAGATACAAACAAACAAAAGTAAACAATAAAGTTTTCACAAAACATAAGAGGCCATACTGCTCGCCAAGTGACTCAAGTGATAATGGTATTTTATTAGACTGTATTCAGTACTAAATATATGTGATAGTTGTTCACCCTTATGCCGTTCCAAACCTGTTTGACTTTCTCTCTTTTGTGGAACACAAATGAAGATATTTTGAAATATGTTTCTCATTAACTCACGATTGACTTTCCTGGACATTTGACAATATGCATTTAACTTCTTTTGTGTTCCACAAAAAGTAAAAAGTCATGCAGGTTTGGAACCACATGAGGGTGAGTAAATAACATAATTTTCATTTTTTGATAAACCCTTTAAGAGCATAGCAGGAATCAAGAGACTTGACTGTAGTCTTTCCATTTGTGTGTGGTGTCTGACCACAAATACACACACCATGGGAAAGGTTTGATTGAATTCTTTGGTATGATCTATTTCTCCAGACAGTGCACCTTTTTGACATAAAATAAGTCAGGCTGCATTATGTCAATATTGCGTATAATATAAAACTCAGTCTTTTGCTGTGCTATACATAATTCTGTTCATCTTCATTACAAAACACACACACACAGACAAAAACTGATGAACTTTATATATGATGAAGCTTTAATGTTTTGATGTAGGGTTTTGAAATAAACACTGACATTGTGGGTGAGCTGTAATTCTGTGTGAATATTTTACTGAGAAGTGTAAACACAATTACAGGGAAATGTCAGGTTAGATGCTAATGGCTGTGCACTATGAAGATATCTGAGAGAAAGTATTTTAACTCATTTTCACAGTTTAGTTTCCTTGGAGCTGAAAATGGAATATATGGGAAATCAATATCCATAATGCCATACTTTTGTTCCTTGATCCTCTCTTGAGAGTGGAGTGTTGTGGTAAGAGGTTACTGGGCAGCATAGGCTGGATTGGCAGGCACAGATGAGTCAGTTTGTTTCTGCAGGATGTCTGATGTTGAGGGGTTTGGATCCCAAGTCTCAGTGGCCTCTCTGGAGGGAGAATTTGAGACCATAACCCTCAATTCTCAATTTAGAGTGATGCACTCTGGGAAACAGCTAAGTCCCTCTCTTCTTCTCATAACCTTTTTTTCTGTCAGAAAATCAGTGCTTTTTACAGCCCTGCTCAAATAACAGATTTCATATTGACAGCTTTCAAAACACCTGAATCAGCTGTGCAGCTGGTGCATAGAGGTTAAGTAGAGTGACATCTTTTCGGATGACTTGCAAGTACAGCCCGAGTCATCAAACAGACAACTATAAAGGTAACTTAAGTGTGTGAATGTACATAGATAAATATAGATAAATATGTCATGTATCTGCCAGCCACTTTCAAACTTTTACAAATGGCTTTTTAAAGTATACATAATGTGGACTGATGTACAGATATAGAATACCATTCAACAGTTTTAGGTCAGAAAGAAAGAAAATATATTTAAAATAAATGCTGTTATTTTGAACTTTGTATATATCAAAGAATCTTAAAAAAGGTGTCATGGTGTTTAAAAAATAAATTAAGTTTTTAATATTGATTATAAATGTTTCTTGAGGAGCAAATACTGCTGAAAATTCAGCTTTGCCATCACAGGAGTTAATTAATTTTTAAACTAGGCCTATATTAAAATTGAAAACCGTACTTTTAAAGGATTAGTTCACTTTCAAATGAAAATTAGCCCAAGCTTTACTCACCCTCAAGCCATCGTAAGCGTATATGACTTTCTTCTTTCTGATGAACACAATCGGAGATATATTAATAAATATCCTGATGCAGTGGCAGTAAGTGGGATCAACGAGTATGAGCTAAAGAAAGTGGCTCCATCCATCATAAATGTTATGAAGTAAAATATCTAGCTACTGCTAGACTGCCTTCTATATTCAAATTACGGAAAAAATGGAACTGGCATCGTGTCAATTAAGCTTTTTCAGTAAGTTAAATAGGGAAGGCGTAGGATGCAGCATAAGCTTTTTGAACTGCGAGAGTTTTACACTTTCTTCGTAAGTTGAATATGGAAGGCAGTAAGGCAGATTTTTTTTTACTCAAATGCATCGCTTCACTTCA